>NC_069368.1:65042045-65345075 GCF_021730395.1 Mercenaria mercenaria | reverse complement strand
GGGGGGGGGGGGGGGGGTTTTTTTTAGAGGCGTGATCAAAAATTTAAAACACTATTTACAAAAAACAGTTTTTCTCAGTAGAATCCCTTATAAAAAATTTCGGAAAATTTTTTTCTAATAATAACCTTCTACTGTACCACTATTTCCCATTTAAATTATGATACTTTTTGGGCCTTGTTAATGATATGATTTAAACCTTTTTTTTTTATATTTCGATGGACATAAAAAAAATATATTTGTTTTTAAGTGGTTGGTTTTAGCTGCCAGCCCAAACCTAGTATTTTTTTTATGGCGGGGTTTAATGCAGGATCATTTATGCTATTTAAGCCCCGTCCGTGTCAAAAGTGAAAAAAACACAGTGTTTTTCGCGTCCCGGAAATGTGTTATTATATTTTATGAAATTGGGTTTTGGGCTTTTTCATGGGGGAAAAATGTCGGGGGATTTAATGTAAAAAAAAACTATGGGGTACTACGAATACTAAAAAAGCTTTAACTAATAGGTGCAGCGCGCCAAAACATTCTTGCTAAATTCAAAATATGTAAAATTCTAAACAAAAAATTTCTAAAATTTTTCAAAAAAAGGGACGAAATAAAATTGCATATGTTCTTTTAAGGGTAAAAATATAACATTTTTTTTGTAAGAAAACTTTGCAAAAATGAAAAATTTTACACATCGATATAAAAAAAAATATGCCCCTCCAAAAAAAATTAATATACATGAAATTTCAACAAATAAAAGTATTTAATCACTAATTTATTTAATAACTAATTGAAAGGCCCTGTTGCATAAAGTTAGCAATTTTGATAATGGGAAAAAACAAAAAAAATATATACAACAGAAAATATTTAAATTTAAATTTGTAAGAAAAGGGTTTCTTTTCCCTTTAAACTGAAAATTACATAACGAAAACTAAAACGGTTTTGCGGGTTCAATATCCTGTTATTTTTTTGGTTTTTAATTTTAAACAAATAGAAATTTTAAAAGGTAAAAAAAATATTATTTTTCCCTAATGTTCTTTTAAATGATTTCGGAAAAAGAAAATTTTTACGGGGGAAAGGGTTTATTTTAATACATTTATTTTTAAAATAGCTAAAAAAACATTTGCAGAAGGGTTTTAAATTTACTTTCCCTTTTAAAGTAAAACTTTTTTAAAAATTCAAAAAGGGGAAAATTTAAATAATAAAGGGTTTGCAAAGAGATTTTGTATTCGTTTTGTTATTTGAAGTTTACAATACGCATCTAAAACAACACAATAATATCAATCAAATGAATCAGTTTATGAAAAAAAACGCAAAATTGCATACATGCCCAATTACGGATCATAACATATGTTCATGAGGGTCCAAAAATTTAAAAACCCAAAACAGTGTTTTACTTAGAGAAAAAGAAAGCTTTTTAACACGTTGATGGTATGGGTCCCTCTCCGCCCGCCGCCAAAAAATTTTGGTCCTGTTGTTTTTTCCCCAAAAATTTTAGGTATCATAAAACCCTTAAGGTCAATTTCAAGTTCGTCTTGATTGTTAAGCTTTCGAAATGCAAACTTTATATTAAAAACCGGCATCCAACGGCCTTTTTGAAAAACTCCATTACCATTTTTCCAGCGGGAATTAAAAATAAACCCCCTTTTTCTTTGTCCTTTTCAACACAGCAACCTGGAAAACATTTTTCAAAAAATCATGTCACGCTAATAAATTCATATATAGAATTAATATACTTTGAAACTTCTTATAAAAGGAAATATTTTCCCAAAAAAATTTTCTGCTATTACAAAAACTTTTTTTTTTCTTCATTGAAAAAAATATCGAAATAAAAAGGCCCTTATTTTGCTGTAGGTCCCCAAAAAAAATTTTCCATCAGGAGCACAGTGTGAAAAATTAACTTGTCATTTAAATTTTTTAAAAAACAGTCATACTACATTTTTTTTTATTTCCCCGGCCTTTTACACAGGTAAATTTTTAAATTTTAATTATTTACTTTATGGGGCAAATGAATTTCGTTCACGAAAAAAGGGGTTTGGGGAAACCCCGGGTTCATTTTGAATGTATAAATTAGGTTTTTTTTTTTTTAAAAATCAGTTCTGTTTTTTTTTATTTCAGACTTTGAAAAAAATAAAAAAACTATTTTTACAATTTTAAATTTTAAAAATTGTACTTATGTAATAAAAAAGCAAATTTATTAGTTTTGCATGGGAAAACTTTAATCCACTTTTTTATTTAGTTCAAAACATTGAGCCTCGCTATGAAAAAATCAACAAAAACTTTATAGCTTTAAATTCAGTGCGTTTGCTACGGGACATATTTTTAAAAAACTTTACACATTTTTTTTTGATATTCTTGCATAAAAACTACTTTTTTTTTTTCACTGGATCCGTTAAAAGCATTAACGGGGAAAAAACCCCCGTGTGCAAACAAGGCAATTTCGGGCTTTTGATACTTTGAATTTTTATTTTTGAAATGTTTTCCCGGGGGATTTTTGTATGTAAATTCTGCGCAGACGGGAATTTGGCATCTGATCTTGTTTCTTTCCATTAAAACCCCTCTTCTTGTAGCATTATAAAAGAAAATGTAATCCATGTTTGTTGAGCTGTATCTGTTTCCAACCCCAAACGTACTGCTCCCATCAATTACCCCAATAGCTTCCCCTTAAAAAGGTTTACTTCCTTTTAAATAAATATTGTAAAAAACTTTAAATAAATAAGTATCGCTGAAAAACTTGTGCTTTTTCCCCGTTTTAGGCATTATTTAATGTTTTTTCGTTAGTAATAGTCGGTTTTTTTTTAAACCTGTTTTTTCCACGAATTAAATATAAAAAACCCTTTAAAAAGTGTCACTAGCTTGGGTACTCGCCATATTTTCTACGTGTTTTTTCGTACTAAAAAAAATTCGAATGAAAATTTGTTATTTTTAAAATTATGTATTTTTGGGTTTGTTTTGGTTTAACGCCGTTTTTCAACAGTATTTAGCAGAAACGGCGGGCAGTTAACCAACCAGTTTTCCCGGGTTTTCTGTATTTAGTAAAAAACTTGTTCTGCTGGGAAACGGGCCCCCTTTCCCCCCCGGGGAAAATAAAGAGGGGGGGGATAATGATTTCGCGCATTGGGTTTATCAAATAGTCAGGGAAAACCCCAAGTACCCCCCGCCCGGGTCGAATTCACGCCCCCTCTACCCTTTGGGACCAAACGCTCTTACCACTGAGCCTAAGGGGCGGGCTTAAAAATTATTTTCCTTTTTAAACAAATTTTTTTAAGCTATATGTAAAATGTAACGTTTGTTTTAACTAAAAAAAAAAAGAAGTCCCTCAAAAACCTTAAAATTCACGTTTTTGGGGTAGTGTTTTTTTTTATTTTTAAACCCAAGTTATGGATATTTAAAAAAATGTTTCCCTTTTTCCCAAATACAACAAAATGGTAACTAAAATTGTACCAAATCAAAAGGGCTTCACATAGGGAAAACAATCCATTTAGTCGCGTTTAATGTTTTTTTTTGAAAAAATTAGCGAAAATTTGCATTTTTGTTTTGATTTTAAACGCCTGCAAAAGCCCCGGGGGATATGTTTGTGACCCCCGACCTTGGGTTTTTTTTCCTTGGGGTCACAAAAAATCCCAGGGTTTTTCTGCAGATTTTTGCTCAAGGTTACAAACATATCCCAGGGGTTTTTCGGGCAGGCGTTTAAAACAAAAAAAAAAAACGTTTTTAATTATCCCCTAAAAAAAAACCCCAAAACTTACATAACAACGTGTTTCCCCTTACTGTGTTTCTTTATTATCTGGTCTGTTTTTTTTTTTACAGCTCATTTTCCCCACCATTTAACCTGAAAAACCATCATATTTTTTAATATCAGTCATCCCCTATCCCAAATGCGTGATGTTTCTAAAAAGGAAATTTTAAAATAATATTTTATACAGATTTTTCAACAGGCTTTACGAAAAAAGTTTTTAAAACCGAAACCCACCTAAATTGTTGTAATAAATCAAACGTTTTTACAAACGTGTCACTTTTGCAAAAAAATTCTTTTTAAAGTTTAGGTTTTTAGTCATTATTAAAAAAAGGGAAAACAAAGATAGTAAACACAGTAAATCTTAAAAAACTAAAAACAAAAATTAATTTTGTAAACTTTCTTTCAGCCCCCAAAGTTTAAATAAATAAATAAAGCTTTTTATTTGTTTGTTCTTTTTTTCCCCAAAAGGCAACACTGGGTGAATGTTTTTTTTGATCATCAAAAGCTTTGAAAACAAAGTTTTTTAAAATTTTCCCATCCTTAAAAAAAAAATTTATCTTAGTTAAATATCGGAAAAGAAACCCACTTTAAAATACCGGGTATTTTCCTCTAAGGACCTGCCAAGATAATTTTAATATAAAGGGAGGAAATTTTGGGCCCAGAAGAAAAAAAGGAAACGAAATTTTTTGGGCCTGCCGCAAAGTGGGGGGATCATTGATAGGGGCGACTGTTTTATTGCTTAATTATCAACCCTTTAAATCCTGAGTTATTATGTACATCAGTTACACTTGCTATTTTAAAGGGAAAGGCAGTGGTTGTTGTCCCAAAGGAATAGAATGATAGTTTTTGGCTCTAAAAACGTATAGGGGCCGGGGAATTTTGGGGAAGCTCAAATTATTTAACAAAAGGGGATTTGCCAAATTTTTTTTCTTCCCCGGATTCGGGGCATCTTAAAATATTATTTACGAAGTAGAACTTTCTAAGGTCTTATTTTTGCTGACATTTTTACTGTTGAAAGTTTTAATGAAATTTATATAACGGTTTTTCTTTTTCATCAAAAGTTTGGGGCTTGTCCCCTTTTTAAAGGTCACTTTTTTGAAATGTAGACGGGCAAGTTAAAAAAGGGGTTTTCGTTATTTTTTTAATTTTAAAGTTATTGATAGAAAAGGGAAAATTTACTCAGCTTTACGCTTGAAAATTTAATGGTAAAAAATTCTTGTAATTATATTTATTTTCTGCCCCTTAAAAAACCTTTAACCCCAGGTGTCAGATTCAGAAATTTTTTACTTGACACAAATTGTGTAAAAAAAAAAGTAAGGACTGAGAACCGAAAAGTTTAAACCCTTTACATATTATATTTATGGGCCAAAATCACGTCTTTTTTTCACATCTGTAAACATAGTTATACATGCATTATTAAACAAAATTTTCTTAAAAAAAACAGAAAGGCCTGCCATGTGATATTTTCATATCAAAGTTATCAAAAATTATGTTCAAAAGTGAAAAATAGGTGTGAAAAAATACTTTATTATACCCATACTTGTAATATATTAAATAGGGCCCCCGGTATTTGCATGTAATGTGACCCCGGCTTTCGTTTTCAATGTTTTTTTGTAAAGGGCTTTAGAAATAAACGACCCTTTAATATTTTTGAAAAAAAAAGTTTGTTTTATGTCTGGGTTTTGGTGTTCACGTTTATTGGTGAGAGTTGGGAGGCTTTTTAGTCCCGTTTAAAAGCGGTTCTTGATTTTATAAAAAATTAAAAAAAACAATTATCCGAGTCAAATAGATTTTTTTCTGCATACGGGGGCCCGCATGAAAATTTAAACAGAAAAGTTTGACTCCCAAATAAAAAAGAAAAACCCCAAAATTTAACTTTTATATATTATTTTATTTTTAATTATACAATTTTGAAACTTTTTAAAATGTCAAAAAAATTTTTTTATAATTTTTTAAGGGACTGGACCCTTTACGAAATTTAATAAGTCCCTTACTATCTTTTTTAATGTTTTTTTCATTAAAAACAGGTACTAGAATTTTTTTAAAAATTTGCTCATATATTAGGATATTAGAAAAAAAAAACATTTGAAACTTTACAATTAGCCATATTTTTACGAAAAAATTTTTAAAAAAGGCCCGACAAAAAAAAGAATTTTTTTATAATGTCACCTGTCTAAATTTTTTAAAATTAAAAGAACAAAATTTGGTTTGTATTTCATACAGTCTCTGCATTTCCCTTTCACGACAAAAATTTTACACTTCTTTGCTACGACCTGGATCTTTCAAATGCAAAAAAAATGCGACACTATTTTTGCACGCGCATGGGTTATCGCCAAAAAACCTTTGGGAAATTTTTTCTCCTGTGTATGTGTTATTTTAAAATAGGTTTTTGGGGGTTGTTATATTTTAGTTTTTTTTTATTTTTGTTTGAAAATATACAATTATATATCCTAGGCCCAATTTCATAATACTAGAATCAGTTCTCGGGGAAAGTTTTAAAATCAACGGGGATTTGTAACTAAAAATATAGATAAAAGATAAAATAGATTTTTTTAATTTTCTATGACAAATTTTTTAAACTTTAGTGAAAGCTGGTATTAAACTTTATTGCATACAATTCATTTGTTAAAAAAAAAAACAACAAAAATTTTTAAAATCGGAATATCTGAAACATGTGGATCTTTTAAAAAAATTAAAGCCCTTATTATTTTTTTAAAGTTTAATTTTTTTTTTCATAACGCTGGTAAAAAATGGACATAAATTGTAATTTTCCAAATTTTTAAAATTACAATAGGGGTTAATATCAGGGGTTTTTAGAATTCTTAGTTTCTTTTCATTTTAGCTTTTAAAATTTTTATGACCCCCAGGGGGAATTTGAAAATTGCCGGGGGATAGTTTTTTACTATTTTTTCCCTACACTTTTTGTTTTCTGGGGGAAAAAAAAACAAAAACCTTTAACACAGGGGTTTTTTAAAAAATGAGTGCATTTGAAAAGGGGAAATTTATTTTATAGCAATTTTTAACTTTGGGTTTCGGTAAAAATTTTTTTTTTTTGTAATTTTAGGGGACCTGTAAAAACATAAAATCTGCCCCAAAACTTGAGTAAATAATTGTATAGTAAATGAAAAAGTAAAAGAATTAAAACATTGTTCAAAAAGAAATATTGTTACACCCTTAGTAATAATCCCTTTTTTAAAAATTTTTTGGGTTCATGTTTTACTTTCAGGCAAAAAAGGGAAAGAGGGCAGAGTTTTTACCAGGGAAAACGTGTATAATTTGTAAATTTTGGTCAAATTTCAAATGCGGAAAAACTTTTAAAAAAATTTGTTTTTTTAAAACCCCCTTCCGATAACCTATAAAAATAAAAATAAAAAAATCTTACCTTGTTTATATTTTACGTTTCCTTTCTTAAAAACGGTGCATACTTTCCCTTTTAAAGAATTGTTTTCCCAATATCCTTGGAAAAAGGGTTTTCTTTTAAAGCGTTGTTTTTTTTCCAAAACTATGAAAAACCGTTGTAAAAAAAGGGATGACCTTTGAACCTTGGGGACAGGGAAAAGTATCCGCATTAAATCAGATAATCCCCAAAAACGCCAAGCTTGGCAATTTTACGCCCATTATTCATCACGTTTTTCATCTACCCTTTTATTTTATTACTGGACAAATTAGTGTAACTTTTTCGGGATGTTTTTTTAATTGACAGCACCCCAAATAAAATTGCCCCATTTAGACAGAGGTTTCTAAATAATCTTGACCAATGTTACTGACTCCCCTCAAAAAAAAAATTTCGAACATCCCTTTTTGTTTTCCCAGAAAAAAGACAAAAAAATTTTCCCACTAAAAAAAAAATTGATTAAAAGGGTTTTTTTACTAAAAAACCCTTCCAAATTCCCTAGCTTCTGAAAAACAAATAAGCGCGTTTCATGCAAAAACGAGCCCCAAATTTTCCCGGGGGTTTCAAATCATTCGAGTGTGTGTATTTGGGAGTTTTAAACCCAAACTGTCTAGGTTTAGAAAACTGTTTTTGATATCAAAATATGCAAAAAAAATTAATCTAAAAAACCCTTTTAAATAAAATTTTGTAAATTTTTTAAAACACGACAAAATTTAAGATATATTTAAACATAAAAAAGTACTGATTGTGTTATATATCTTTTAATCAATCGATTAAATTATTTCAAAACCTTAGTCGATTTTATAAAATGAAAAATTCAAGGGGGGGGGGGGGACCCAAGCAGGGGGAAAACCCAAAAATAGCAGCCTTTCGCCCCAGAAATGGATTAAACCCGCCCGCGCATCCGTGCAGTCTGGCCCGGATCCATTCTTTTCGCTAAGGGGTTTCTTTTTAATGCTAAGGCTTTGACAACGAACAGAATGAATCCGGGACTAGACGCGCGGTTGCGCAGACGGACCTGGATCGATGTTTGTTGCAAAGCCACTATGGGGGGTTTTCTAATGGCGCGGCCCCTTTTGATATCTTGAATTTCCCTTTTAAGAATTATTATTTTTTTTTTCCCATACAATCAAAATTTTTTTGTAATAACTGACCCCCCCATAATTTTATTTTTATGCCTATATTTCAATTTCTTTATTTTGTCAAAAACGGGCCTTTTGACATCTAGACGTCAATGCCAAACAAAAAAACGTTCACGTGCCATGCAGCGGGGGGGAAAAAAGTTACTATGTCTCCCAACATTCTTGGGGCGCAAAAAGTCAAATTACTTAATATATATATATATATTTTTTTCAGGCACACAAATTCTTTCCGTAATTTTTAGGGGACAATATACTAAATTTAATATAAAAGTTTTGGGGGAATTTTGTGACGTCACGACGTGGGGTTTTGTGAAATGCTGCTGCCCATCGAACATTTACGGTATGGGCCCGGGAATGCTTTTACCCTTTTTTTATAATTGGGTTTATCGTTTTTGTTTTTCTTTTTCCTGTATCTCGTCGTTGAATTGACTGCCGTGCAATCGTGTAACTATGGGGGTTTTTCTGAAACCCTTACATTTCTGAATAAATTCCCATGTATAAGGGGGTAAAAAAACGCAAAAAGTCGATCATATTTGCTAAAATGTCTTGATGTCAATGATTTTCTGATGGGTTCTTCAAATGCACAAGGTACAATTTTCCTGAAAAAATCTTTTTCCCCAGCATTAAATCAGGATTCCGGGTTTAACTGAGGGGATTTGATAAATCTGAATAAAAAGGGCCACCCGAAAAATTGTTACCACAAATTATAGAAAATCAGTTTTGCTGACACTTTCTCATTTCTATTTTTATAACTTTTTTCCCCAGCAGTTTTGGGAAATGGAGAAATAGTACATCGTGAAAACAGTTCGAAATTATTTACATTCTTTTTTTAAATGACATTTTTCATCAAAACAAACCCGGGGTTTTAATTACTTCCGTTTCCCCTGCACGAAATTTCCTTTCCCTTTTTGTTCATTGCGTTTGTCACATAACCGTAAGTTTTTTTAATTTTTTCCCTTTTTAAAACCCTTTTTATGGATAAAAAATATTTTGGAACTACACAAAAATCCTACAAAATTTTTTCTATTTTTTTTAATAAATTAAATTTAATTTTTGGAAAATGAAGAAATAGGGCACTTTTTTCGGAAAGCGGAATATTGCGCGACTTCAGGGGGAATGCGAAAATTTATCGATAATTCAAATCATTTTTTCCCTTTATTACTTTCACATGTACAATAAAAAAGGACAAAAGGGGATTTTTTTCGCCTAGAGTCGCGACTATTTCGGATGCAGAACCTGGAAACAAAATTTTTAAAAACCTTTTCAAAAACATACAAGTACACAGGCAATTACTATATAAAATTAAACAAATTTGTTTCAACATCTTTAAAAAATTTTTAAAAAATTTTGGACCCCATAAAAATTTTAATTAAACCACAAGCATTTTTTTTAAATGACGTAAGCCCCTTGATTTAAAACGGGGGCTCAATTAGAAAAACTTTTGCTTTGTCGGCCGCTTTTCTTTAAGGTTTTTTTTCCTAGTGAAAATGTTTGAATGGTTACTCTGAATTTACGTGCTTTTTCAAAAAACACGCCAAATCGCAATAAAAATATTTTTTTTTTTTAAATCTTTTTAAAGGGGTTTTAAATAAATTGCTTGAGCTAAAAAACATGGTTGTTCCCCTTTTTAAAAGTATCCTTTAAATCTAATTAAGTATTGTAAAAATGCCATTATCATAATAACGCACATTTTGAAAATTGGGAAATCTTTTTAAAATTTAATTTTTTTTACTCTTTAAAAAAATGAAATATAGTTTGGGAAAAAAAAATTTTGGGGAATCTTAATTTATACCCAAATTAAAATTTGGGAAAAAATCGTTTTTTTTAAGTTTTTCATTTTTAAATTATCTAATTTTTCTGCAATGGGATATACAAAAAGTCCTTTTATTGTATCTTAACTGGTTTAAATATAAAAGGAAAGGATAGGGCTATGCATTTTTGTTGTGTTTTTTATTAGTTAATAACTTTAAAATGAGTAAGGGGAATAAAAAAATGACTGGGTTAAAATGACCTATGAGTTTCCCGTTTTTTCCCCTTTTTTAAAAAATATCACGTTAAAAGAAATTTGAATAAAAAAAAGAGCAGAAAAACCCACCCCTGAAACATTTTCGTTTTTTTTGGGTGTTGAATGCCCTATGAGATTTCCGCTTTTCTCTTTTTTAAAAAATATCAGGTTATAGAAATTGGAATGGGAAAAAGCCCCGCAAAAATTGGTAGAAGTCCCCCTTTTATTAATACAGGTATCTTATTATAGCCCCTTTAAATTTAAATGTGCTTCCCCTGATGCGGAGATCCGTCGGGTTTCTAAGTTTAAACAGTATACCAAGTGATTTATTACTTTTTTGACCTGCATGCTGGAAAGCAGACCACAAACTCAATAACCGTGTTTTTTGGTGCCAGTAAAAAAAGTTAAGGGGGAAGGGAAAAAAACAAAAAATTTTTTATTAAATAAAAACAACCTTTGAATAAAATTTAATAATACCGTATGGGGGAATGAAGAAGGGTTTTTGTTTTTCGGGCTTTTAACTATGTAAGTGTAATGAAATGCTTTAAAACAAAAAATTTTTAACAAAAATTTTTAAAACAAAAAATGTTCGGTTTAGAGCAGAAATTATGTATTGTATAACAGTTCTTTGTATACAATAGATAAACACACAAAAAACAGAAAAAAAAATACATATGAAAAGAATAAGTCGAGTTTGAAATTTTAAAAACACTTTTACTTAAGATGTATCTCTTTGCCATTGGGTCTTAAAAATAATTTAAACTTTAATTTGAAAAAAAAAGGTTTTTATTAACATTTTTCCAAAAGAAAAAAATATCGGTGGCATTTTTTAGGATTAAAAAGTACTTTTTTTTTTTTTTTCGTTTAAAAATTAATTTTCGGGCGCACGACATGTATCCGAGCTCGACCCTTATCGCACGACATTTTATTTTGTGCGCACGAAATTTTTATATGAAGCATGACATCTGATTTTTAAGCGCTCAAACATTTTTTCTCGAGTGTCGACTTTATCTCGTGCGCACGCCCATTTTTATCTCGGACGCTCAGAATGTTATCTCAAAGCGCTCGACATCTTGTCTCGTGCGCAGGGAAACGTCTTTTCGTGGCGCAATAGGGTTTTTATATAAAGGGTTTAAGGAAAACTTATCCGAGGCGCTTGACATAAATTAAAATCTCTTTGCGAAAGATATCTGATCTGGGGTCGCAAGCTTTTTACTTGTGCGCACGACATCTTACTCGGGGGGCGCAAAACACCAAAATAAATATAAAATTAAAAACCCCTTTTGGGGGGTTTGTAGGACAGTAAAATTGGGTCTGGCTTTTCCGGTGTTATTACTTTCGCGCCCTTTCTTTTACTTTTCATACAAAACAATTTTTTTTGAGTGTAAAAAATTGGAAAGAAGGTTAATAATTGTTTTTTGAATCTTTTCCTTTGTTTCCCGGGGCCCAAAATTTCCCTCATGGATGTTTTCCCCGAGGGGGGTTTAAAACATTAAATCTTATGATTGCAAGTCCGAAACCCTTTTCAAAAAGGCCACGCCCAGTTTTGGTAAAAATTATTTAAAGTGTTAAAGGGAAAAGAAATACAAAACATTTTTGAGGGGGGACAATTCGAAAAAAAAAAAGCCGACAGCACGAAAAAAACAATGCGAGAGCGCAATTACACGATGTGACAGCACGACAACACGATTCGAAACCCATAGTTTAAAGGGTTTTAATGTGACCGATGAAACCGTTTTTTTCTCTCTTTTTTATTAAATTCCAAAAAAGTTTATTAAAGTATACGTAAATGATCCCAAACTACGGGAACACAAGACCAAAGTTTGGTGTATTTTTTTTTTCTACTTCTTCTTTTCAAAAAAAAAAAAACGTTAATGTCTTGGAAACTATGTCCCACGATTACGGGGGTAATTCCCCCTCAAACTTTTAGAAATTTTTCAATTTTTTTTGCCGTTGAATTTTCATAAATAAAAAAAAAAATGATTTTTTTTTAAAGTTTTTTTTTCCAAACGGGTATAGATCTAGTACGCTAAGTTTTCATTTTAAAAAAAGGGGAAAAAAATATTGGATTACAACTTCTCTTACACTTTTAGCAAAATCAGTTTTTTACACTACCAAAAATATGAAAAAACCAGGCCCAACCCAAAATCGACACTTTTATTACCGGGGTTCAAAAAATTTCATTTTCTTAAAAACACCCCCCCCCCAGGGCAAATGATATATGTAATTTTAATTTTTTCTTATGTCTAGTGATTCCCAAAAACAAACTTTTTTTAACTTACAAGTATTTTAAGTAGAATTTAATCAAAAAATCCCTTAAAACTGTTCAATGTTTCTTTACCGTTTTAAAACTGGGTTTTTTTTTCTCGCAAGTTTTAAAGATAATACAGAAAACTCATGGGAATTTATGCGCATTACCCGTAAAAAATTAACAAAAAATTTAAAAAAGAAAAAGACAGGCTATAATATTTTAGAAAAAATAACACTGGGGGATACAAAAACCCAGCCAACCTAGCACAGAACGAAAAAAAAGGTAAAAAAGAGGTGAAAATGAGAAAAATCCCCCTTTTAAAATAACACATAACTCGGAAAAAAAAACTGAGTGTAGAAGAGGGAGTCGGGCACCCCGATTTTGAAAATTTTGTGGGGTCTTTTTGTGAATAACCGCGGGGTAAAAGGTTTTAATGGGTTTTACGGAAAACATTGCTTTTGAAAAAAGGGTTTATTGTTTGGCAAACTTGACTAGGGAAAAAAACACTGTCCTTTTGCAAAGGGTTTTTTGCTTTTCCCCGGGATGGGGTGGTTTGAGAAAGTTTTTTCCTTGAATTCATAGAAACATAAAAGAATATTTTCCATAATAATATTTTCCTAAAATTAAAACCCACCCAAACCCTCAAAAACGAGTTTAAACACACTGCAAAACAGTTAAATATTCGATTTTTGTTTGTTTTTTGGGGTTAAACGCTATTTTTTTTTATTTTCAGTTTTTTTTTTGAATCTGTATTCTGAAATAACTCCAAAATTTACCACATAAAAACAAAAAGGAGGAGGGACGAAACTTTTTAATCATAGATCTGGGGCTCCTTCTAAGACTAAGGCCCGTGAGAAAAAAAAAAATAAGTGTTTGGTTACTTTGTTCCCTGAAATGAAAAAACCCCGCTCGTGCGGAAACGTGACACCGAGGGCCGGGGTAACCTCGAGGTGTTACCGACGAGCGCCGGGGATTTTCATTTCATGAACACCGATCCCAAACGGTAAGTAAACCCTTTACACAGTGTCATTTTAATTTGTTATTTATTTATTTTTTATTTAGTTATAAGTCTTTCAACTCCCATCAAAAAAAAAAAAAAAAAAAAAAAAAAGTTTGGGAAATTTGTTTGGTTTTTGCAGTAAAATTTACAAAACAACAGATTTTTTGTAAATTTAACCAAAATCTTGACAAAAAAACTTAATTTTCCAATACAGGGTTTTTCTGTTTTTTTTCCCCCCGAGTTTGGGTAAATTAAAATAGTGTAAAGAGTTGTCCCCCCTTTTTAAAAAGAAAAAAACCCTTTGTTTAAAAAAATAAATGTAAACAATTGTCAAAAACCGATTTTTACCTGGGTTTTGTAAAGTTTAAACACTCGCACGATGTTGCCAAAAAGAAAACCTTAACAGCTTTCATAAAAAGGCGGTTTTTAAAAAACCCCCTGGACTGTCCGGAAATGTGGCCCCTTCATGCAGCCCCCTTTCCCGAATTTAATACAATATAAGTTTAAATTTTTCACTGCCCTTTTGTAGAGTAATATGAAGTTTTTACGCTTTTTTAAAATTTTTATGTAAAACAAAAAATTCTTTTTTGATTTGATGACGTTCGAAAATTTTTTCTTCGAAGTATGGGGCCCATACTTAACTTAGCAGGTAAAAAGGGAAAAACGGAAAAAGATATTTAAAAAAATTGATGAAAGTTTTGCTAATTTTCCCCAAAGTAAATGCATTTATTGTTTTTTGGGAGTTCTTTTAAACTTTTAAAGCCCCAATTCACCCCTTTGGTTGCATGTTTATAAAACATTTTTCATAAAAAACCCTTTGTTTTAAAGACTCCGGGATTTTACGGTTTCGTCGTGGTCGTTATCATCAACAAAAATCCCTCATCATCACCCATCATTTATCATCTAACAAAAAATAATTAAAAAGATTATCTTCTTCTAATTTCCCCCTCCCTGTTAAAAAATGAGCCGTAAAAGTACTTGTAGAATTTAAAAGACGACGTAAAACCAAAGGACAAAAAATAAAAATTTTTAAAAAAGAAAATATACATTTGTAAATTCTACTTGACGCAGGTTTTTGTCTAAATTTTTCAAAAAATTTTGACAAATCATTTTTCTTCACCAGTTTTCAGGGGTTTCAATTTTTTTAAAGAAAAATTTGTATCCTGATATAACCAAAAATTTTAAAAAAACCAAATTTCACGGTGGGATAGTGGTCCCGTCCCCGACGCCACGCACGAAAAACCCCGAGTTTTTAAAATCACCTCGGAACCCCTTTTTTTTTAAAATTTTTTTTCCAAAATTTTCCATAAACGTTTTTTAGACCAAAAAGGTTTGACGAAAAATATGGCAAAAATTTCTCGAAAACATTTGGGGGGGAAAAAGGTCAGTACGTTGGGGTTTAACCAAAAATGCAGTTCCCGCAGCTAAACTTTTGTCGGGACGGCTATTTGCACATGTGAAACTGTTTAAAAAATTTTGAAAAAATATATAGGAATATTTATTCGCTATTTAACTACAGAACCCAGAATTAATTTTTCAGAAAAAATACGGAATATTCTTTTAGTGTCAAGGGCAAAAAAATTTGGGATTAAAAAAACCCTTAAAAGTTTTAAACTCTTTTAACCCTTAATTTTTTTCAGTGTCAGGGATGGTTGACCTTGGCACGAGCGTAGGGGAAAGTTAAAATTTGTTTCACGTACCAGGTATGGGATGTAGGTATTTTATTGTTTTTTATTAACCGCAGGAACAATAGAACAGTTGTGTAAAAAGAAAGAAAAAAAGCGGTTTGGGGACTGAGACTCGCCCGTAAATTAACAGCGTTTTAATGCAACAAAAGTGTATTTTATGTTTCCATTAACTTTATGGGTAACTCAAGAACCCCGGGGGGCCCCCAAACTTGCAACCCCCGTTTTCGTAAAGTTTCTTGGGTTTAGTAAATGTAATGTTGTTCTTTTTTTTTTTCCCCCGCGTCTGATGTGTCACATTTTTAGAATGTAACAATTTTCCCCAAAAATTTAGCAGGACATCATCGGAATTTTTCAAGGGTACGCCACGGGGTATAGAATTTTTGAAAAAAATATTGAAAACGAAACCTCTCTTGGATCATGGAAATGATACTAGATGACTATTGGAAAAAAAAAGGAAAATTATGATTTTTTTTCAAAAAATTTTAAACGCTTGTGTATAAAATTTCAACAAAATGAAAAAATAACTTGAACATTTTAAAACAAAAAAATTTTGCCTTAAAATAAGTGAACATTTGGGGCGGGGGCGGGGGAATTAACCGGTTTAAACCAAAAAGGGGAATAATCTTAAGGATGGGAGAAGTAAGAAACAAAAAATTGGGAAAAAGTAAAGACTTTTGGAAAGTGCGTGGGCTTTCGTACTGCGTGCGGCGTATTATGAATAATGATACAAACAACCTTTTGTGGGAAAGATCATTTCACATTAGGCCCGTACTTTTTTAAATTTAAAAAAGGTACAGTACTTTAAAGGGGATATATATTTAGTGTTTATTTATGTTTTTTGAAAAGAACTAAGGATTCCCCGCATACGAATAATTATTGTGTAAAAAAAAAAATATGCCCCCCCCCTCCCATTTTTTCCCAAATCCGTGTAGAAGGCCCCGGGGCTAAAAAACTTGCCCGAGGTAACGGGAAAATCGGACAGAAGGAAACGGTCATCCACCAAAACCATCCATCAAAATTCAGAGGGAAAAATTTTTTTTTTGTTTGTTTTGGGTTTTTTTGCCGTTTTTTTTAAAAGTATTTCAGTCATTTTAACAGCGGGGAGTTAAAAACCCAACCCCGTATTTCCCGGATTCCCGTAAACCCCCACAAACCTGTTCTCCGAAGTAACTGCCCCAAATTCCCCCCAGGGAAAATCAGGGGGTGGAGGACAAAAGTCAACACAATGTCGTTTTTTCAAAAAGTCACGGAAAAATTTCGCCCCGCCCGAGGGTCGAACTCGCGGGCCCAGCGGTCCCCTAGACCAACGCCTTACTACTGCATTATATGAGAAAAAATGCCCTTTAATTTTTTCATTAAATAAAAAGTCCCAAACGGGAAAACAATAAAATTGAAAAACCCAAAACCCTAAAAATTCAATTTAGGGGGGCCCTTTCACCTAGATTTAGGGATAGAAATACACTGTCAACGTCATGACGTTGCTTTCGCTGCCCCCTCAAACCCTTTTTTTTATTTGGTTTTGGCCCAATTTTTAAAGTATTTTTTTGGGAAAACTTTCCGTGAACACATATCTTTTTTACTTTTTTTATCCCAATCAATATACCTTAAAAAAAAAGTAAAGCCAAAAATTAAAAAAAATTTTTTCCCCGCCCCAAAAAAATGATATAAACGGAATACGGGGGAATTTTTAGGGTGCAGTTTTTTTGTTTCTTATTTGGCCCCTCCCAAAAAGCAAAGGGTTTTCCTTTAATAATTTCTTAGAAATAGTTTTAAAATTTGGGTTTTTTTGAGTATTTACCGCTTGCCTATGAAAAAAAAAACGTTAAAAAACAGGGGGGGGAAAAAAAAAAAAAATTCGGATCATTTTCCCCCAAAAAATGGCGGAATAACTAACTTTTCCCCCGAAAAAAGGGAGGTACCGCTAGGTGGCGCTACCCAGAACACATTAACAGCCCTGTGCAAAATATGTATGCATTTTGAAAAATAAAAGGGCTTTCAATTTTACATTCAGGGCAAAAATTTTGTAATTTTGTTCGTTTTTAATTTTTTTGACTTTTTTTTGGGCTTAAAGGGATGGACCCCTTAAATGTAATACTCCCCATTTTTAAATTTAGAAAACGTATCCGGGCCAAAAAAGCGAAACTGACCCCCTGCCCACAAAATAGTTTTTAACTCTGCTTAAGTGCTATAAAAAATTTATCCATTTCCCAAAATAAAAGAGCTTAATAACAATTTTTCCAAAAGTAAAACTGTTTTATACTTCAAAATTTTACTTTTTTTTGTAAATAATAAAAATTACAAAGTAAAACAAACAGAAAAAAAAACTTATATAAAATTTAAATTTCAGTCAGTTGGTTTTTTTGTTTCGGTTTGGAAAGTTTTGGGATGAAAAAGGTATTTTTAAGCAAGGGAAAGGTCCCGTTTTCCCCTGATTTTAAGGACCTTAACCCGATGGTTGAATGTTTTAATACAAACAATCTTTGGCAGATTAAAATCTACAAATTAAACTGTCAGTTTAATTACTTTTAAAAGGCTTAGTTAATGTTCTTTTGCAAAATTTAAATTTTTTGACATAATTAGACACATTTGTAAGGAATGGAGACGGACAATGAAAATAAACAAATCCCCCCCCCCCGCCCCCCCCCCCCCCCCCCCCCCCCCCCCCCCCCCCCCCCCCCCCAAAAAAATAAATGTTTTTGATATCATTAAAAATTTTTTTGTGGGCTTTTCATTGTTTTTTGTAACGGGTTGACAATTAAAAAAAATTTACTTTAAATTTAAAAAAATCATTGAAAGAAACAGGATGCATTTTTCTCCAAAATTGGGGCTGATAGAACAGGGGCATCCAAGTGTTGGTGGGAAAAACTATGCGAATCGAACATTTTTGCTGCCGAAATTTAGAGAAATTTTGGGGGCTCACGTGAAATTTCAATAAAAGTTTTTTTAGTCGTATTTGGACCAAATTATGTTAAGTTTTAAAGTGAAAACAACCCAATCAAAATTGTTAACAGGAAAAAAAGGAAATAGAAAGGGGGGATCCAAAAAATTGGGGCCGGTTTGGGTTTTTTTTTTCTTTTTTTTATAAAACTTTTTTTTTGTTGTTTTGGGTTTAAGTCGGGACCGAAAACATGTTTGGTCATTTGGCGAATTTTCAGCTTTAATGGTGGGGGAAGACTCCCGGTGCCCCCCCGTGCATTGTTTTATCCGAGCGGGCACTTGGGTAAAAAAAAAAAAAAAACCCTTTCCCTTTGGCTTGCTGGATGCCTTCCTCACATAAAAAATTTAACGCCCCGAGTGAGGGTTTTAACCCCCCTCGATGACATTTGTCTTTTTAAGCATGTCTTCTAAATTTTTGGAATGAATTTGTTGTGATCAACACACAAGGATTTTTGTTTCACACCTTTTCGATCAAAAAGGGTGACAGAACTTTTTTATAAAAGACATTATTCGGTAATGGCAATTTCTTTAAAAACATTTTTACCCTTTAAAAGGGCTGTGGGCCAGTTTTTTTGTAATCTTTTTAGTCCTTTTTTTCCAATTGAAACCCCGAAATTTGGCAAATGTTCATCCCCCTTTAGCCATTAAAACATTCATTCCGGGTTTGGTTTTTGACCGGATGTCGCCTTTTTTCATGAAACAAAAATTTTCCCCTTCTCTCTGTTTTTAAAAAATATATATTGGTTTTTTAAAGGGTCACCTACCAATTTCAGTTTTGGAAAACCAATAAATTTTAGGCAAAAGCAAAAAGTTAAAATTTTGGGAATAGTTGTTTGGATTCGATGGGGCTGTGGTGGTTTCAAAATAGAGGGGTTTTTTTTTAAATTTTTTAAAGCGTTTTTTTGTTTTTTAGGGAAAAGGGAAGATTTTATTTTAAAGCAATTTTAAGTTGTAAAGAAATTTTGGTTTATTGCATTGTTTGGGTTTTATGTTAAAAAAAACTTACATTTTTTAATTTTTAGAACATCATTTCATATGTAGTACAACTTAGGTAGTGAAAAAAATGCCACTTTTGGTAAAAAAATGTTTTTTCAAAAAAGGTTGTTTTTTTTGACCCTAGTGATTTTCAATATCACTTTTACTTTTGGGACGGTTTTTAGAATTTTCGCGTTAAAATTTCATTTCCTTAACGAAAAATAAAATAGATCCGTGTTTTATATTACGGGTGGATCAATTTTTGTTAATAAAATTCAATTTCTACTTTTACCAAATTTTAAACAAATTTTCAAACAAACTAGTACAAAATTTAAAATATAATTTTATTTTAAAGTTCATTTAGGGTTTTCATCTGAAAAAACAATGTTAGTACCCCTCTTTATCTAAATTCCCGGTTTAAAGTATATTTCGAAAATACACCCGAGGAACATACTTGGGAAGCCGTTGATAATATTTATGCTTTGTCAGAAGAAATCACACCTAATCTATGCTTTTCGACCCAGCTTAATTGGCCTAATTTGTGTTAAATTTGGGGTTTACGAGTTTCTGGTATTATCAAAAACCTGGGGAAATTTTTGAAGGAGTTTTTTCCCGGGAATATTTTAAAAATCGATTTTTTTTAAAAAAACCTAATTAACGTGTGCATATTTGGGGCGTGTTTTTAAAAGAAAAAAGAGGCAAAAGTTGTCGGGAAAAATTTGACAATTTTCGTAGATGACTAGGGCTGCATTAATTAATATAATATCTTTCAATTTTGGGTTTGTAAGACTCAATTTAAGTTTTTTCAAAACCCTAATTTAAAAGTTGTAGCAACTTGTTTGGAAAAAACTGGGATTTGTCTTTTTGCGGGAAAAAAACGGAAAAACCCCGTAAAAAAAAACGATTCCGTCTGTCTTTTCTTTTTAATTCCCTTCCTACTTTTAGTCGCGGGGTTATTGGGTTTCAGAATTATCGTTCTTTATCATACAACCCCCCCTATTTCGGGGTGTAATTTTAGGTGGCGCTTCGGGCGAGGAAAAAAGGGGTTTCCCCCGGCTGTCAATTTTCAGGTAGAAAAAAAAATTAGAAATTGCCCCGACCCGGATTCCCTTTTAAAAAATACACCCCCTTGTACTCTAAAAAAATTTTACGTGAGAAAATTGCAAAAAGTCGTTTTGGTATCATATAAGAGAAAGTTCATTTTACAAAAATTAGGGAAAAAGCCCGCCCCCTTAGCTCAGTAGGTAAGGGGGTTTGGTTTAACGGGTCTCTGGGTCGCGAGGGTTTGAAACCCCGGGGGGCGGTTTTTTCCGTGACTATTTGAAAAAACGATTTGTGGGGTGAAATCCCTTAGTCCTCCACCCCGATAATTATGGGGGGGAAAATTGGCATTACTTGGGGGGAGAAAAGATTTGGGATAGTACAGAATCCCCGGAAAAACTGATTAGGTTTAAATGCCCCCCGTTTACTGACTGAATACTGTTAAAAATGGGCCCTTAAAAGCCCAAAAAAAAAAAAAAACCCGCTAAAAATCTTTTGTTCATACGTTTCAGAGTCTGCTCCATTTTTTTTGGAAAAGTTCAGTAGGGGGCCCTTGATGTGTAGTGCATTGATGTATTTTAGACATAAATTTGGGTTTTTAAATGATTTTTTGTTAAGTGCTTTAATTTCCCTAGTAATTAAAATGGATTGGGAAAAAGTACGTTTTCTTTAAATATTAATTACAACAAAAATTGCTTTAAACGTACAATCAAAAAACAAACTGATACGTTTCTCGAACACTTGATTCCAGGTTTGCTGTGAAAACCCCTGGAAACCTTATTACCTGTGCATAAATGAACAAATGCATGAAATAGAGGTATTCCCCCAATAGTTAGCACTGTACCAGAGGCATAAGCATTTTAAAGGTTTTAGTTGATAGAAGAAGGAAATTTTGCATTGTGAAAATATTTTTGAAAATTTTTTATTTCAAACAAACCAGAAAAAACGTTTAAGCACATTTTATATATCATAAATTGCTTTGATAGGTTTAGAACTGTATAAAGCTCCCCCTTTTCCGTTTTTATAAAACAGGTAGGAAATTTGTCCCTTTAAAAAAAAGATCCCTAAATTCTTGAATTTTTTGAATTTTTGGGAAAAAAGCCATTTGCAATTTTTTAAAAAAAAAAAACTGTTTTTTACAATGTTTTTTTTCATTTGGGCTTTTTTTAAAAAAAACTGACCCAAAAATCGCATTTTTATGTTTTTAAATTCTCCATTTTCGTTATTTTTCTAAGATACCAATATTTAAAAACACTTAAAGATACATGTATCCTCTAAAAAAAAATTGAAAAAGGAATACAGAGAGCATTACAAATTTATCAAAAGGGAAAAGAAAAAAGGGCCAAAGGGAAAAAAAAAGATGAAAAAATAATACCTTATGTATCAACACACAAAACCCCAAAAAAATTTGGAAATTTTTTTTAAAATTTAAAAAGAGTAAAATTTTTCCGACATGTTTCCAGACCAAAAACCCCCTTAAAGGTTTCCTGAATTTTTTATATTTAAAATCATGGTTACTCAAACCCTTTTCCTAATTTCTGGGGTTTCGGCTTTCAATTTTTTTTCCTGGACCACGGACCATCAAGATATAAAAAATTTATCCATTCCTTTAAAATTTTAAAATAAAATTTTTTTTAAAAACGTTTTAAAAAGTGATTTTCTAAAAAATATGGTATCATTTCAAAAGAAAAAGGAAAAAAAGTTGCATTCTGCACGTAGCCGGGGGAAAAAACAATTTTGTGAAAACTAATTTGGGAAAAAACTTTTAAGGGGCGAAAAGGGTATGAAAAGGACATGTGAAACGCCATTTCAGGGGAACCCACTAGTTCTTGGTAATATTAACATCTTTTTCCTTTCTGTTTTCATTTAAAAATTCCTTTTTAAAAGGGAAAAAAGCAGGCTGACACACTTTTTGAGGGTTTTCACAGCCTTATTAAGTTTACATCACCTTGAGACTGTAAGATGAAATTTTTTAAATTCCCTTCCCTTTTTTCTGATTTATTTAAAAAACTCAAGCTTTTTTTTAAGGTTTTTGGAAACCATTGGGTTTAGTTTCAAATGTTTGGAATTTTTGTTTTATTTTTTTTGCTTTCAATTTAGTTTTAAACCCCATATATTTAAAAGGGAAATTTTACGAGATTCTTTCCCAAATGAAATAAAATCAAAAATCTTTTTAATTGGTAAGAAACTTTAAAATTTACGGTGGTTTGAGAAAACATTAATTTAAAAAAAAAAAAACATGAAAAATCAAAATTTTTTTCACTATATATTTGTAAAAAATTTCTGGGATCTGGGGGTTCACCGTTTAAGATATTTCCCTCTTGGTTTTTTTAAAAAAAAACAAATACCCTTAAATTTAAGCCGTTAATAAATTTTCGTTTTTTCAAAAAATTTTAAAACGCCCAAACAAATAACCAAAATACATGTTTGAGCCCAAAAAAAATCTCGGGGTTAAATTTTGCCCCTTAAAAACCCCTCGCGTTTAATGAATAATCCCTCCAAAGGTGCGTAGCACGATCGTAAAAAGTAGTTACCATTTTTTTCCTTAAAAACTGTTATTTCTAGTTACGTATTAAAAATTTAAAAAAATAAGTTCCCCAAATGTGACTTATCGTTAAATAACCCCAATTTTTCGTTCTTATACGAAAAAATATTCTTTTTACGCCTTCAACTCAAAAAAAGGGTTAATTCAAATTTTACGATACACCCCCTTTGGGAAATTATTTTTTTTTTGTAATCAGCAAAGTAAATGTTTAATTGAACAATACATGTATGTAGATAACATAACTTGAAACGTTAAAAAGTAGCCCAAACTACTACAAAAGAATTTTTCCCCAAACCCCTTGATTGCTAGGCATCTTTCTTTCAGATTTGGGTTTTTAGTGAAAAAAAAATAAACATGGCGCAAAAAAATCACTGGGATGTTTAAGGAAAAACAGTGGGGCAAAAATTTTACTTTATTTCCCCCCCTAATTTTGCGATGTAAAAATTTTTGTGAAACTTTTAAAATAAGGGTTTTTGGAAATTTAAAATAAGACTGGCTATTTTCACATTTTTTTAAAAAAAAAAAAAGTAAATAAAAATATATAAAAAGGGGTAAGAATAGTTTTTATCTGCAAAAAAATTTACTGGGATGGTTAAAAATCAAATGAACTGGAGGGTTTTTTAAAGGGGGATTTTCCAAAAAATAATTATTTTAATTCGGTTAGCGTTTTAGGAGTAATAAAATTTCCCTTTCCCAATCTGACTAAAAAGCAAACCCCTACAAATCATAATTGTACTTTTAAATTTTTCTTTTCCCGAAGTGCGTTTTTTTTATGTTGAAGGGCAAGCGTTTTAAAATTTCATTTAAACAATAGGTTTCGCGGCTAGAAATTTGTGTAAGGGCTACAAAATTTAAGCTTACCCTTTTATATGTTTTATCCCCATCCCCAACTTTACTATGTAGATATTTTAAATTTTCTGGACTTTAAAAAATATTTTTTATATATTCCTTTCACTATAATTATTTCCCAAGGGTTTTAAAATTGTTTAAATTTTTTTAAAAATTTTAAGGTGTATTATTCATACTTTTTTTTACATGAAAACGGGCCCGTATCCTTTTTATCTCCTGGATTGAGGGCCCCCGGTCCCCCCGTCCCCAATCTTCAAAATTTTGGCTAAACAAGGAACTTTAATTTTTAATTTTTTTTTTTAGTAACGTTTCCTTTTTTCTGTATTTGAGGTCCCCAAAGGGGGCCCCCTGTCCCCATCAAAGTAAAATGTTTCGGTCTTTTTTTCTCCCGCTGCTCTACACACCACTCTGATACTTTTACATTTTGACTGGGCTTTTTGTGTTACATGTTGTTGTATTTTAAAAAATGTTTATTTTTAAAAATGTATATATTTTAAAAATATTTTAAAAATAGTCATGTACTTGAATATCAGCAAAATTTTCTACAAAGGTTAACAAGGAAAAATTGTTAGATAGCAAAATCAAAATTTATATCAAAAAAAAATATTAAATTTTAAAAAAATTTTTAAACATAATATAGTAACATTTTACATAATTATATTTGTTTTTCTTCACTGCAAAAAAAAAACAATGCATTTTACCAGTTTTTTTTTTTTTCAAATTGTTCTAAAAAAGGGAAAAGTAATAAAATGTTTTTGGGTTTTACTGAAACATAAATTAAAAAACAACACACACACACACAACCCCAAACACACACCCCACAAAAGATTTAAAAAAAATTTTAGATTTAAAAAAAACACAAATTTGTTTTTTTTTGTAAAAACTTTTACATTAGAAATGATATACAATGTTAATTCATTTTGTAATTTTTTTAACCCTATAATAAAACAATGGGACTTGAACCAAAATTTTCTTAAAATTATTTTTTGATTGTATAAAGGGGTTAAATTTGGAAATTATAGATACAGAAAATTGTGGTAAGGTTGATTGATCTAAAAAGATTAATAAAATGATGCCCAAAAAACTAAAAAAATAATTATAGAACAGCCAGCAAAGTCCTTTTAACTAGAATTTTTTGACATTTGATTTTTTACTAAGCCAATGTCTTTGGGTTGTACATTACTTTTATTTGCTAATTTCATTTCAAGATGGGGGATCAGGGATTAGTTTGAGGATATTTTCTTTCATATGTAGGGTTTTGTAAAATGTTCATCAGTTTAGCCGGCATGTTCTTATTTGGGGGCCCGGGCCCTGGCGGGGCCGATGAGCCCAATTTCCGATGGCCGGGCCCAGGCCAGGCCAGGCCGGGGGGGCCTGATTTCAATTTGTGAAAAAGGATTTCTATAGCAATTTTAAATCTGATTTTTGGGGAAAGTTTGGATTTTTCAGAATTTTTAATATTTTTTGAACTCACTCTGTAAATTATCCCTGGGAAAAAAGTTTAGCTAAAAAAACTATTAGTTCAAATCTAAAGGTGTCCCTGTTAAATTGTTATGATATTATCGGGGATTCACCTCAATTCCCCCTTGACTGGTGGTTTGGTTTTCCCCAATTGAATAACCAAACTAATTTTATTATTTGTTTTGAGGATTATTTAGTCTGTCCGAAATTTTTAAAACAGCACTCAAAATTTTTTTTGTATACTTCTAAAAAAAAATTTTCCCCAAACAAATAAAAATAAAAATATAAATATTGAAAATAAATAAATTACAAACATTTTTACGCCGGGTTTTACGCAGAAAAAAGTTGTGCAAAAAACGTTCAGCTCCCAATTCGGGACTGATTTCGAAAACCCCTTTTTTGATCATTTTCTTTATATTTTTTTTTTAATTTTTCCCTTGTAAACTTAGAATGCGGGAAAAAATTACCACTTTTCGTGTTTATTGTTCATTTATGAAAGAAATACAAGTATTTGACTTTATTCAATTAAAAGTTTTCCATAAAATGTTGAAAGAATAAACCCAGTATCAATAAAATGACATTATATTTTTTTAATAAAAAACAATCTGAATTGAAATCGAACCCCACGGAAACATGTGTGAAAGTCGGAGAATTTCATCGCACGTGCCACTGGTAAAAATTTGCATGTTATTTTGGTCAATTTCGGTTCCAAAAATGATGTAAATAAAGAGTGGCACCCGTCAATCTAAGCAAAAACTTTCAATTTTTAAAAAGCTACCTCCGTTCTAGAACCCGGGTAGTATGGTTTCGGGGGAAGGGGGATATATAATTTTGTAGTTTAGGTTATACACATACGATATTTTTGTAAGATTTTTTTTATATTGATCTAAATATGTGGAAAAAAAAACTCAAAGTCTTGTGAAACAGGCTCAAGGCATCTTTTAGCATGAAATAATCACTTAGAAATAACAAAAAACAATGCACCATTATTTTTTTTTTTGCAAGAAAAAAATCAATAATCTAAATGCCAAAAACCCCGACAATGGTTGAGGTCCCCCAATTTTAAAGAATATTTTTTCATTACTTTTCCTAGATTGGAATCAGTTAAAATAAACCAAAAAAACTTTTTAAAAGTTCAAAAGAACAGTTAAAGGTAGTAAAGGGTAGTGGGACACAAAATTAATTAACAATTCCCCTGGATGTGTTCTCAGTGCATGTTAAAATATTCAATTTTATTGCGCAGGAAATTATAATGAAATTAGCCATAAGTTTTAAAACCAAGTGTTAAAGTTGATTTTAAAAAATTTTTAAATTTCAGAAAAATGGGTAGTTTATTTGTTACCATTTTTTTCAGTGCAATCTGTTTTCAAAAAAGATGAAGACGTAATTTAAAGATTCTCCCGAGGATGGTTGACATGCAGCAAGTAAAACAATGGGTTAATACTGCCCGCTATTGTAAATTTTATTTTGTTTTTGCCATTTATTTGTTTTAATAATAAAAACTGGCTGGGCCTGGCCTGGCCTGGCCCGGCCCAGTACAAAATAGAGCTCATCGGGCCAGGCCAGGCCAGGCCAGGCCGGGCCAGAGATTAGAACATGCCGTTCTAGCCCACTTAAAAAACGAAAATTTAAAGAAAACATTCAAAAGAAGTCAAAAAAACATTCATTTAAATAAATATTGTACATTTGTGTAAAAAAGTATAAATTCACCGTTTTCATAACAGAATTTTAGTGTACAATTTGCTTTGTGTGTTTGATGACTAAGCTTTTGTTGTCTTATGATTATCATTTTATCAGAGTCACCAGTGTTCCTGGAATGTGTATGACTGCTTATTAAATTTTGCTCCCCACAAGTAACTGACAACTTCCCAAAATCAATCAACAGAGTAGAATGAAGTCAAACCAAAAATGCATCCCCTTGAATCATAGCTCTGCTCTCTACCTACTGGTAGTGCAAGATTTAAGATTATATGACTAACTTGATTTAATATACATTTGTGTTACGTATGAAGGGTTTCTACCATATTTTAGAGCTAGTTTTAAAGATATTCTTTACTTATGAAATAGTTGACTTTACTCACTGAAATAGTTCAAACGAATTTAACTTGGCTAAATATATAAACTAAGAGTGTTTGTAGAGCTACATTTACATTTAAATGTCATGTTTAGCAGTCATTTCTTATATGTTTTTGTTATTTCATAGAAAGAAACTGCAACACCTTCTTTCAACGTGTCTTTACGGTCTGTTTTAACATGACAGATACAGTATTAGTGATATGCAAACATTTGTAGTACTGTAATATACAGAAATGTTTTTATATTCTGGCTATTCTATATTTTCCAAAAAGCAGAATACATGCAATAATTATTTATCCATCTTCTTTATAGAAAGTATCAAAAAAAGAAAATTTATCAAATCTGAAAATTCATCTTGCAATTTGTTATAAGGAATAGTGTAGAAAAACACTAACTGAACAGAACTGCATGGTTCTAATAATATTATTGTAAAAACTGAGATGATTTTAAACTGAAGTGTATGTATAATGCAAAAAAGTGTGACAGATAGCCATCAGATAAAACTTTAAATGTACAAATTTAGGTATAAAACACAGACATTTTTTGTTACTAAGCTCTGTACCTTCACCAGACTATTCTATTTTTTCCGTGTTTTGTCAGAGTTGTACTGGAGAAAGGAAATATGATGGTTTCTAGACGAATCAAACTCTATGATTGCATACTTGCATTAAATCCCCTTAATTGTCATATTAAATACTGAGACTGTATTCTAGAGATAAAAGAAGTATACAATTCATGATTCAGAACATATAAGATGAGGTTTGAGTACACTGTCAGATAAAGGTCTCAAACCACAACCCAGAGATAGGTAGATGAATGTTTTTGCCTATGCACATGCGACTTGGTGATGATTGATTTATTTATTTTGCATATGCACATGCGACTTGGTGATGATTTATTTATTTATTTACATTTAGGTCACAGCATAATTAACAAATGTATATCTTGCATTGTTTTTCGATAGATATATCCCTATTTAATACGTTCAGGCACCGAAAATTAACTTACCGAAATATACAGAGTATTCATGAGTGCTAGGTCAATACTTGTGGAGAATATATTGGTGCATTATCTTTGTATTATTGCATATATAGACAAAACGTTCAAAGATTCTAAATTAAATAATTGTTGATAAAATAATGACAGGACATTAATATGCAAGTCAGTATAGTTTATTATTGAACTTATACGTTTTCAATGAAATTTAATACCGGTACACTTTATTGAATATATATATATATATATACATCTGACAAAAATCAGGAGATATAATTGTATGCTACTTCACAGAGAACTAAAGGAAAATTGAAAGTCTTGCAGTTCTTCATAGTTTTCTGCTGCTGGGGACCTGGGGACATGGGGACCCCATTTACATGAAATACAGGAAAAACTGTCAGAAAGAGTCAGACAGAGTTAAAAATAGCATGCTTCTGGGGACCTGGGGACCTGGGGACCCTGATTTGCAAGGTATACAGAAAATTTGTTCTAGAAATATTTGTAAAAGAGAGAATTAAAAGATACCTAATATATCAAAAAGTAAATTATATACTAACTATAGATACTAAATAAATAGAAATTAAAAGTGAACTTAGATGATCAGATCTGGGGACCTGGGGACATGGGGACCCTATATTGCAAGGTATATAGAAATACTCCTAAGTGGATCTATTTATAAGGGATTAGGATATCTACTGTAAAATATCTCATGTACTTACTATAGATATTTACATAAATTGAAATGTATAGTTGGGGATGGGGATGAAACATATATAGGGCAAGCTTAAATTTGGTGTGGTCTTACACCAAGTTCTAGCCAGGTACGCGCACATGCATTAAAGTCCATTATAAGCGTTTGCTAAAGTCTGTCCGAAAAAATAAGATGGAGTCAATTTGTTTCGTACATGCAAATCTATGATTTACAACGACAAATCATACGGCTAAGTACATTATATATAACAGTAGCCTTACATTGATATCAACACAGAAATGAATCGTGCTTTTATTTTATTATTACTGTTTTTAGGACAAAGGTAGCCGGCGAGTGAACTTTCAATCTTGTTGTCTTTCCAGCATGATGCCCCATTAAGACCCAGATAATGTGTATTAATGGCACTGACCATCTGATAAGCTTGGAATGTATTCTAACTGTGGTTTGAGAACATGTATAATGAGCGTAGTGTAAATTTGTGCACCACACCAAGAATAAATGTGATAACTCAATAGTTGTTCTATTTTGAAATGTGTTTGTTAAAAATCTCTATTGAATCTGTTTTTCATAATGAAATTATGGAATAACCAATGTAATCATTTTATATTGTAACTTGTTATAAAACATAAATTGTGTGTCATGTAACTGAAAATGTTTTACTGTTACGCAACAATAATGTTTTTAACAATTCGATGAGGATGGAATTATTAGCAATAACATAACAAGATTTAGTGCCACAGCCCCTGAACAGAGAAAATACAGACATCAGCGGCAACAAAATGGGATTGTAGGTAAGTCGTTGTGTATATAGTAGACAATAATATGTATAATATATATATCAAAATTTTACTTATTAATAACTTAGGGGGTACCCATTTTATATTAAATTTAGGTGCGGCTGTGTTGAAAGCAATGACCCGGTTTCCAAAGTTAGATATTTTTCTACACATCAGCTATCATGGCTAGATTATATCCATCCAGACAAAGACAATTTATGTATTTCCAAAGCAGAATATTTAATCAACGAACTGCATTTGTACGGTATTGGTCGATAATGTAAATGGCAATATGTTTTATAATACTATAATATTTAAAACGCAGCTGAATGCAATTGAATAACAAGAGCTTAACCAGACCTACACTTTTTTTTAAAAATCAAATTTACAATTCAGGGGCGCAGTTAGGCCAAAATTGTAGGTAAGGTTTGCACCCCCACCCCCTCCAAATTCTTACATTAAAGATTTGCAAGATGCTATAGAAATGACTTTCACCTTTTTCAAAATTGAAATCTATGGCCTGGCCTGACCTGGCCCGGGTCAGTCGAAAAAAATGGGCTCATCGGGCCAGGCCAGGCCAGGCCAGGTCAGGCTAGAGATTAGAACATGCCGCTTTTTGGTGTAAATCTGGATTTTGTTTTTTGATTTTTTTTTTCAAAATGAAATGTAGGCCCGGGGGAGCTATTGTACATTATAGAAAGTACATCAGTGTTAAGGACGTAGCCGGGCAAAAATTGAAGTGTAAGCCATTATATATTCTAGAGGGTTTGTGTACAGTGGCACAGAGGTTACACAGCTGATTTTTATACTAATATTTTCGCAGGTAATTAATGATATGTTTGCACGTTTTAGTATAAAAAATTCACCGCACATAAAGTTACAGAAAAAACACACCTGCACACGTATACCTTATTGCATGCACACGTATTAGTTTTAAAAACATCACCAAACGTTTTGGTATATAAAAAAAAACATCAGCGCACATATTAGTAGAAAAAAAAAACATTTGTGTACGTAAAACTTTATAGATAATACGTGCGCACGTATTAGTATAAAAAGCATTTGTACTCGTATAGTTTATTACATGTGCACGTATTAGTTTTAAAAATATGTTTTTAAAGTGATACCTGCGCACGAATTATCTATAGCGTGCAAACAAAATAAGGTTTTGGTACACAGATGATTTTCCTACTAAATTGCTATTACATACGTACGTATTTCTTTATACGTTTAAAGACGTTTTATACCAATACGTCCATAGATGCCTTTTTTTTTTAAAACTTGCATGTGCGCAGACGCGTTTTATGCTAATGCGTATCCAGATGTTATAATATTAGCTATTACATGCGCACAAAATAATTTATACAAATATGTTTGTTTTTTAAACTAATACGTGTGCACCTATTACCTAAGTACACGTAAGAAAATGTTTTTTTCCACTTAATATATATGCACTGATGTTTTTTTATACCAATACGTGCGGTGATTTTTTTTATTAATAAACTAAAACGTGCGCACGTATAAGTTATTACGTGCGCACGTAATCAGTTATTTGTATTCAGAAGTGTTTTTCTACTAATATGTGCACCGATGTTGTTATACTATTACGTGCGGTGATGTTTTTTTAACTAATACGTGCGCACCTATTAGCTATTTCTTGCGCACGCAGTAAGTTATACGTGTGCAGGTGTTTTTCGACTTATATGAGCTGACATTTTTATTCTAATACCTGCGTACATATTAGTTATTACGTGCGCATGTATTAGTATACAACACCTCTGTGCCACCGTACAATACTATCTTCGTGCATGACTAAGATTTTTTTCTGCTATTAAAATAATATATTTTAAGAAAATACAGTGTTGATGTGTTTTAATGCCTTTATTTTTCTATTAATCTTTTTTTATTTTCAGCTAAAATGTATGAAAACAGATTAAGAAGATGTGTCAACCATGCAATGACAAAGTGTGCAGCAGTTGTCAGTGAAAAGATGGGACTAATTTTCAGTTCGAAGACTAAATCAAGGATATCATACTGAAAGCCGCTTTAAGCTATTAGTGTGTTAGTGAAAAAATTCTGTGGAGTCCGCCCGCTTATCTTAGTAGGGAGAACGTTGGTCTATGGATCACAGGGTCGCAATTTAGATCCCCGGGATGGACGTATGGTCTCCGTGACGATATGACGAAAGGAATTGTGTCTGTAATCATTCCTCCTTCACCTTTGATAATTCATGTGGGGAAGTTGGCAGTTACTTGCTGAGAAACGGTCTGTACTGTCACAGAACCCAGGAACACTGCCCGCCGTTACATGATTGAAATAGTGTTGTAAAAACGACGTTAAACAAAAAACCAAATATTAAAAAACTGTAGGGAGATTAATGTATCCCCTAAAACATGTCAATTGTTTGAATCATTAATAAGTTCAATTTTGAATTATTCAGAAGAGGTTTGCGCTATACGAAGTGGGAGGAAATAGAAAGAATGCATTTAATGTTTTGTAAACATTTTTTTTTCTTTTTTGATTAAAAGTAGAACATATTCTGTTGGAGTTTATTTAGAATTAGTCATATACTAATTTTATATTAGTCGATAGGTATACATTAAAAAGTACTGTTTTAAAGTTTTGATTACAGATAGTATTATCTGAAATCGTGTATACGAGTATGAAGAGTCGTTGTAACATGTAACACATCCTACAAGAACTGGATGACTATTGTTAAAACACTAATATGTGTCTATGAATTTGCTTATGTATTGGATAATCCAATGCCGATGAATTAAATTTTACATACATTACTGGTGAAATACATAGTAAATGATTATGTGGTTGTTTGTATTTGAAAATATGTTGTGTTTGTATTGCCGGTGATGTCCCTTGTAAAAGTCATAATAAATTTTCGGTTCTGTACTGTATATTTAGTATATATTTGTAACGCTTTTTGATTTTTCATAGAATTAAGTTCATTAAACGAACAGCGGCGCCCTTTTGCAGCGCCTTTTCGGCCATCACGTGACTTTTCTTGGGGGCTAGAGATTTTCTGACCTTTCAGCCCAGTTTATGTTTTACGAACTAGCGCTTGGAATTTAATAGTTAAACATTCCTCCCTACTCTCCCTTAATTTACATCATCTTTTATTTTTCCAATTACATCTTCTTTTTCGTGGGCCTACGCTCTAAGGCTGTGTTTGTATTGCTCTGGTCTTCCGATAAATCTACTCTTACCTATTATATTTTCTACATCTTTTTTCTGTGAGTTAGACGATATTTTGTATTGCTGATTACATGTATATTATATTCTATTATCTTTTATTGTTGTATAAATTGAAGTTATTTGCTTCATATACTTTTCCCATACTTGGATATGAACTGATACTTTAATAATGACCATATGTGTAGTGCTTCATGCATTGGCTATACTATAATTATTTGTTTAATAATTATACATCTGTTTACGCATTATTGTTAATGATTTTACGTATTTTTGCGCGTTGAGCATATTAGTTAGAGCTGTAGTTAGTTTAAGGGAATAATAAAGCTCTGAGTATTCCATTATATTTCGTCGTTGTTTATTTGTTTGTGTGTTTAAAAAATCAAGCAACTTGATTTCTTCTCCTAAATTTCAATGTAAATTTCTACTGTTCACTACACCACAATTATTTATTTCATACATTTAGATAAATAACGTCTGAGAAATGAACAAATGGGATCGAATTATTTGGTCGGGAATTCCCGATGAAACCCTACATGCTGGTGCTTGAATAGTGTAAGTGAACATTTCCGTATGAATAACGTCTGAAAATGCAACAAATGGAATCGAATTATTTGGTCGGGAATTCCCGATGAAAACTTACATGCTGGTGCTTCAATACTTGAACTGAACATTTCAGTATGAAAAACGTCTGAAAATGGAACACATGAAATCGAAATATTTTGTCGGGAATTCCCGATGAAACCCTACATGCTGGTGCTTGAATAGTTTAAGTGAACATTTTATAAGGAATTTACGCTGAAAAAGTCATTTTGGTGATTAAATTCGTACTGACTACACAAAATGTCTTGTTTTGTTATTCAAATGCCTTTATTTTGACCGCTGAAATACATTTTGGACAAAAACAGAAAAAAAGATTTTCCGTTTCTAATTTGGACAGTGATTAGTGTAGAAGTACACTTATTTTGTATTGTCTCCAACAAACCCTAGACAGAGGTATAAATAAATAATATATTGCATTAATATTATAATAGGAACGAACCATTAGCTGTATGTTTCTTACCTGATCCCTCACAGCACATCTAAAATATGTTACATTTTCTTGAGATCTTAAAGTAAACAGGACCAATTTCCTGGCTGTAGTAGGGTATATCAACCAGCTGCAGTTGAATGAACCATCAAAGGAACAAGGAATATTATCTGAAAGAAGATACATTACATGTACTGTAAACATCACTAAAAATCAAAAACTGAATACTAGATTAATAATGTGATTGTGAAAGGTTTCATTTACTTACCAAACTACTTTGAAAGTTATTATACTAAGAATCTATTTTTTTAAAATTAAAGAATCATAAATTGTTTTACACACAGCAAGGCTAAAATATTGCAAAAATGAAAAGATTTTTTATAAAATATCATTATTTCCCACTACCCATGTACAATCATCCAGTTGCAAAACATTCTGAATCAACAATACTGGCAAGAGAGTAGTAATTAGACAGAAATGACATTACTAATGAGACCCACAGCAAAAGCAGTTACCATTTTATAAATGGAAGTGGCTAGACGTCCGGTTACCATACACCTAGCCAGCGTTCTAGCCCACCGGTAACCGGACGCCTATCCTATAGGGATTTTCTAGGATTCCAGTAATCAATTTAGTTTTCTAGGCGTCCGGTAATCAATTTATTTTAAATATTGTCTTCATTAAGCCTTACAGGTGAATATTCTATCTTGGCCAAACAAATTATGATACATTAAATTTATTAATTACAGTATTCATAAATAAAAAGATCCCCGTACAGCTAGAAAAACTTTCACGGAGAGGCTAGGCGTCTTGTTACCGGACGGCTAGAACGAAGGGTAGGCGTCAGGTTACAGGACGTCTACATATTTCCATTTAAAATACCGTGGCTACTACTGTAAGAGGGGACTTTTCAAGAAATGATGTGACATAGGCAGGCTTCTACAAGGTGGCATCAAATTTATTGATTATCACAGCTGCATGTATACTGTATTTGGATTCACTTCCGGGTAAAAACAGACTTGACTTATTTCAGTGAAAGTTTCAAATATATTACATTAACAACTGTTTATAAACAGTACTTACCAAATCAGTAAACAGTATTACAAGTCTTAGATCCCGCTTTGGTTGTAAAAAAGGTAGCTCAACAAATTAAAGTAAACTTCACATGCCTCCCTGATAAAGTTCGAAACCAGAAACATAGGGAAGGGGAAACAACTAATTTCGAACGAAATATTTTGCCTCATGCGTAATACTACTATTTTTTAACATGTCTGATGTCTAAATATTCTTTCTCTAGTAGGCTGTTATCAATCATGTAACAAGCAGTCGTATTTTAACGGTCAAACTTTGCTAGTTAAACATGTGTAAGAAAGCTGCGCGCAACTGCGCGCAACTTTAAAAGTCGTTTACAGTTAAGATTCAAATGAAATTACTTTATCTAGGAATAGAGTTCAAGCGTTTATATGACCAATAACTTACTGCTTTCCTAGAGCACACTTCTATATATGTGGTTTTTGCATGGCCAGGAATTTTATACGTATCAAGAGATTCAGTACCTAAAAAAAATGTTATCTAACCTGTATATAATACAGAAACTTATTTTCGTGTTCGAGTGGAAAATCTTTCAAGCAGTGTTCACTGATTTTGTATTATTCCATTGTCCTTAAAAATAACAGAAAGCTATTATGACACACATATGCATTAAAATGAAAAACTCGTATATATAATATCAAAATATCGAATGAAAATATAGTATCATTTTACCAAAAAAAAAAGGGGGGCAAAATATATATTTTTTTCCAGAAATGAGGCTTCAAAGGTTAAAGTTCATATATTTGTAATAAAAAGTTCATGTCCGGAACATGAAGGAAGAATAAAGACGACAAAAACTCCCAATTGAGCATTTTGCATTCGAGGGAGCTACAAAGAGTAAACTAGTGAACTCGATGGTTCTACGTTTACTTTAATCTGCTATAAATTCATATGGTATTCATATTATATACTATGGTTTTCTGGTAAACTGTTCTAGTAAAAAAAAAACTCATCTGAATACTTTTTTCTAAATGATTACTTAATGATTAGACAAACTTTTATTGCAGACAAAATCTAAATTTAGCGTTCTTTATTCGTTTTTGATCTTTAAAGGGACATTACTCAAGATGGATATAATTTTTTTTATTTCATCTAAGAACGATAGCAATTGTTAAAAATATAAAAGCTTAGAGATTTATATAACAGCTAAAATGCCTACGTTTTATAACAATTTTCGATGACTTGAATAACACTTTAGACAAACTCCTACATAACTTAATAAAATAGTTTCTCAGTTGATGACAGAAACGTATGTGTATCGTAGTTTCTCATGAAAGCTGTTGCTAAAATATAAATCATTTGGCCAAAAATTTTATTGCAGACAAAATTTAAACTTGGCGAATTCTAAACTGAATTACATTAGAAATACACTGTGATTAATTAACCAGCCAATAATAATATGAGCTATATCATACGTCAATATAGTGAAAAGATATATTTGAAGGATGTGTTTGCATATTAGATACTTTATATATACGTTACCATTTCAGTTACATTGAATTAATGAATGGTTTTTAGAAAGATGTCAAAGAATATTCTACTTTCAAGTTCTTAAATATTCCAAACAGTATAGTTTCATTCATGCCAAGTGTTTGCTTAGTTTTCTTTCCGTGACACTGTTTTAAAATATGTTACCATTATGATTTGTTGTATTTGAAGATATGCCAGACGAAATTGGATCTTATTATCGATACATAGAGAATAACGTGCTACTGTCTTTTGTATTTTTCATTATTAGAGTGTTGATAATACTACTCAAAGGTTCAAAACATATACCACAGTTTGTTAGTATAATTTTTTTTGTGACTACATCATTCCGATATAATTGACTGTTAAATTTTCATGTGGTGTGACACTGCTTCAAAACAAACATTGAAAAAGAAGAATAAGTTGTAATAATTTAAACCAAAATGTGTGCAATTTTGAAAAATTGTTTGCTCACTGATTTCTTTTCAACTTTTACATACATTAATATTTTATTTGGGTTAAACATTCTATAGTTTAGAATTTCATTCATGTGACAAAGTGTATGTTTTAAGTATCACATAGCCCCATATAAGGTTCACTAATTACATTTAATGAATAATTATAAATGATAATTGTTTATTAAAATATCCGAAAACGCGTTTCTTCGACTATGTTTTTCAGAGGATGCTATAGCATATGCAGTTAGCTCAGTCATAAGAGCCCCATTCTGTACCAATCAAATTTAGGAAAAAAGAGAATCGCAAGACTGGGATTTTACTTTACAATTGAATATAGTATACACATAACTGACACGTATTAAAACTTTTTAAACAAAACTAACATATATATACTCGTTCGCATATTCAAGAATATTTGCATTATTCTTTTAATAAGTGAAATAAAAGACTTTCTTTTCAAATCTTAGGAATTCATTATAAAATATATAATTCATTAAATTATACCTGTCTTTCAACATCGGTTAAATGACAACGAATTTGGCAATTCCTGTATATGTATAAAATAAATTTATTTGCATGCTTTCAAAATCAAGAACTAATTAACGCAGTAATTTTGGAAAATTTACTAAAATGTAGTTATTAGCATTATGCGTATCACCGTTCGCATAAAGAAATGTATCATTCATGACTTTCTGTCACTGTCTAATAAGTATGTATTTACTACAATGTCAATGGACAACTTCAAGGTCAGATTCGTTGCAGTGATTTAGAAATAATATTTTTATTTTTTTTATTTTTTGGTTTATTAAAGGACGATGATGCTTTTGTCGATGTCGATGTCTGTTTATTTTTTGTTGTTAAATAATTTCCATTGAAAACCATGTCAACAATATGGGCTATTTTTTTTAATCAAGATCGAGTCATTTTCGTAGTAAAAGGCGTTAATATAATGATTGCAATGCGGCTTTTATTTCTGTTAAAATTAAATTCATTATTCGTAATTTTCATTCTGAGGGTTTCGAATGTAATGAATGCTTTCTGTATCAGAATGGCTGCCTTTTACGTGTTACATATATAAAGAATCGAAGCTATGATAAAACTGTCACTTTTGCTTAATAGTCCATGGAAAAGATTATGGTACAAACAGGTTTTTTTGAAAATTAAAAGGACATATTTAGTTTATGTTTCAATGAAAATTTAATTTTTGTCACAATTCAGTTTTTTCGACCTTTATATAAGCCACAAATCCTTATCTTATTACTCAAACAGAATTAGCATATTTAGATCCAAACTGCTCATAATTTATGCTACATATACATTTTATGTACATTTTGGTGGTACTGGAACATTTTAGCCATTTTGTTTGAAATTAAGTTCAAATATATCACAACGCCTAATCCCTCCTATTAACTGTTACAAAATATTTCAAAGTGCAGGTCTATGAAATAGTGTCAAACTATCAAAAATACATCTATTGTTATGCATTATGCGTTTTCATAACTATAAACTGAGCATTTCCTGAAATCAAGAAGTATGTTTCGTATCGTATCTGTATATTTGGTCTTATGAGTAATGATAATTTCATAGTATTACTGCAACAAAAGCAATCACTTAACACAAAAGACTTTTCTTTACAAACATGACATATACACATCTATGCATCACTGGTGTGCTCCAAACAAATAGTGCATACCTCGTATGACGAGCTTATCTAAATTGTAGCTTTTCACAAAACTTCAAACATCAAATGTTGGGAGAACATTTCATTTATTTGTTGTTCTTCTCGCGACATCTCATACATCAAATCTTACTGTATATTTCTGTCATAATTATTTTGTACAATGATGTTATATTTTTTTTGTTTGTGTAGTTCTGAAACATACGTTACCGAAATTAACTTACTTAATGTTTAAAACACAGTCCAATGTAACATGATACAAAATTTTATTTCACTTCTTTGAATGATTTTTTGTACTAACTAACATCTTTTAAAGACGAAATTTGACATATAAGTAAGAACTTGAAAGTGACGACAATGATAACATAACCACAGTATAAATAAAGACTCTCATATATGTTTTTCGTTAAGGAAATGAGACATGATCAGTGATTTCGTTCCACAGTATGAGTAATATCTAAAATTATTATAGTCAAAGAAAATGGTATATTTGAAGAAACGCCTTTTCTTCCAAACGTGACATTAGTTAATACCCATGTTGTACTTTGATATGTATTAAGGGCTATAAGAATACAATTCGCAGTGTTTATTTACTTCTGGAATTACGTTAGCAACTGAACATATAATTGATATATACCGATAATATCAGAAAAGAATACAATCTTATCATCCGAAACACAAACGCATTGAAAATGTAAGTCGCCACAGTGCAACAAAACTCATACACTATCCTTGGTTTAATGTTCCTAAACGTTCTATATTATCTTGTTAACTTATATTTTATAACGTGTGTTTCATTTTGTGATGCTGTGTAAAATAGCCGAGTAGGTTCTTTGCAATGCCATTTAGCATGATATGTGCATTAGTCAGGCAGAATATACGAGATATGGAATTGAATTGGTGACCTTTAAAACCAAGGTAACGTACGTTTGATTCTTAGAAAAACCGCCATCTTTTGTCTTTTTTTTTATAAAACTCGAATATATTCAGACTGCGGAAATACTGTACCAAATCTACAGGTAATTATTAGTATATAGATTCTGTAAAAAGCACACCCCAATGAAAAATTGCTAAAGTACAATTTCTAATTGGTGATATCTTTACAGTGATGCTGCAAGAGGCAGTTTGTCGACACGTGATACTATGGAATAGTAACAAGATGAAATCCAACAAAATTATAACGGTCATGCTTGCATGTTCATTAAACATGCTTTATTCAAATTAAAAGCGTACTGATGCAATTGTTGGTTTTTTTTTCTCAATGTTGCTAGTTCTCCAAGTTGGCATATATTAGTGGCGACAGTTACGTATGTCACATTTTAACATTCCGTTGTCCACTAAAAGTCAAAATTATCAACATTACAATAAAAGGAATCTATTGGATACCAAAACATATTTTGAGTGGAACATTAATTGGCTCGATTTATTGAGAAACATCATGTGATTTAAAAGTATAACATTTATACGTTCCTTGTCTATAGCCTGATATGTTTGCAAAATATCATATTTCCATTAAAATATATCAAATTAAAATTAAATTAATTAAAATTGTTAACACAATTGGTTGATAATATCTTATCAGAAAATAAAGTTATTTTACTAACTATACAACTTATCAAAACCGGTGGAAATGTAGCTAGGGTAAGCTAGTTATCTTAGTCCCTACATTATGTATAAAACGTCAAAAGGCGGGAATGAGTGTAACAGCAAGCTTTTAATTGACTTAGAACTGTTACATAAGGAAATGTCTAAATGTCTCTGACAGTCAATATTGAAACATTTGAGTAAAAATTTATTAGAAGCCAATGATAGTTTCAAAGAGAAAAAAAAAAGAAGTAAACTCACTTCTATGCTATCATTGGTGTAATTTTAGAAAGTCATTGCTGTACGTAGTACTAACATCACTCAGCTGACACAATTACAAATTGGAATGGGTCATATGTACAAAAATATGTTAGCTACAATTGTTCAAATATTCATTATAAGTTACACAAACAAAAGTTTTATTTTAATGAAATGAAGAATTTGGTTTTTCAGATATATCTGATAAAGATACCATTATTATCAATACATAAGTCAGGCAGAATAATATACGAGATATGGAATTGAATTGGTGACCTTTAAAACCAAGGTAACGTACGTTTGATTCTCAAGTATCTATGCAGAAAAGTTTTGTCTGACATCTTTCTTTACTTGTCAGAAAGTTACGTTTATGTTTCTCCAAGTAATGATCACAGATTATAATTAGCTCACCAGGAATCATCATTGAAAATATAATATCTTATCTACAAAATGAACTTCAACTCAGCACAGAAGAAGAATGGGCATCTATTGATGCAGGTATCATAAGACTTTAATATAGTTTGATTAAAATTAAATTTAAGTAAAAACACATATAGCGAAAAGTCGTCAGTTTGAAACAGTATGATAATTGTTAATGCAAGTAATCGTTGGCTCTGTCTGACTAGCATTTGTCTGTCTTATTTCTGAGGCACAAATTAATGCACGTTTGTACCTTGTAGAGGACAATACCTTTGCAACTATGTAGTATCACAAAAATTAGCGTTTGTCAAAGAATTATCTTTTAAGATTTTTAATCTTCAAAATGATAATTTTCCAAACTAATAAAAAATATCTGCACGTGTTCAACTCTTTTCCTTATATGTGACCATGACTGAAAAAATTGGTCCAGATGAGGAAATTTGACATTTTTAGGCTTTTGCACATTTAGAAAGTATACCCATTCAGAAATAAATGTTGAAATGTCAGAGGAAACTCTTCAAAATTGTTAGTTTTATAACAGATTTTGAAACATAGAGATTAAAAATAAAAACAAAACATTTCAGTTAATCTTTCTTTCCAGTTTATTTCTCACCTACTGGTTATGGCTAACAATTCTAAAATAAATTTATCTTCTGTTACAATTGCATGATATATATATAAGATCCTTTATTATTAAAAAATGATAATCAACTAAAATCTACAATAATTTCTATAAAATTTTTTTCTCAAATTGTGTTACCATGGCAAAAAATATATTAATTTCCCTTTTCTATGATAAAACTTTAAAAAACTCTTGTTCACTTAAAGTAAGGACTTTAGAAAGTAAAATAATTATTTGAAGGCATATGTATTTATAAAAATATTCTGAAAATTTCACATGAAAATATTAAGAATGTTTGGTTTTATGTTAAGTTCATGTAACATGGGTAATAACCATAAGAATAAGTTAGATTTGTCATTGTTTCTTCATTACTTGTCTTTTACTTGCTGGTAATAATTTTTTTGGTGAAAATGAACCTTCTTTTACTACAAAATTTTATTTCTGTGATGCTTACTTAAAACAGAAAAATACAGCTAATTAAAATCTTACATATTTTCTATGAAAACATTATTCAAATTGTGTTACCATGGCGACATATGCATTTAATACTTTTTTCTACAATAGTACTTAAAAATAAAAGCTTAATTTGAAATTATGTTTCTTATAAGTTAAATATTTAGAAGTATATGTATTCGAAAGTAATATCTGAAAAATTTTATGAAAAGATAAAAAATGCTTGGTTTTATGACAGATTTCGTAACACGTTTTATAACCATAAGAATAAACTATTTCAGTCGTTTGTGTTTTCACTTATTGGTAATCACTGGCTGTTTTAAATAAATAAAATCTTCTATTACAAAGAATATTTAGTCATCAGTTAAAATGCAAACATCTAGCTAACTAAAATCCTTTACATTTCGATTCTGTTTTCTACAATAATATTTTTAAAAAGGAGCTAAATTTGGAAAAGTGTTTCATACAAGTTGTATATTATAAATTATATGTATTCGAAAATAACATCTCAAAATTCCATGTTTAAAGCAATTAAATTCTTGGTTGTATGATAGTCTTTGTAACATGAGTAATAATTATAAGAATAAGACATTTCTGTCATTGTTTCTTCATGACTTGCCTTTTACCTGCTGGTAATAAATGACTATTTTGAAATAAATGAAACATATATTACTTTTGTTTATGCATATTTCAAAGTAGAATACTAGAAAGTACAGCTAATTAAAAATGTTTCCATATTTTCTAAGAAAATCGTGTTACCATGGCAACATATGTATCAAATTCCTTTTTCCTACAATAATACTTAAAAACAAAAAAATTAAAATAGTATTTCTATTAAGTTAAATATATGAAAGTATAAGGTTTCAGAAAAGAAATCTGAAAATTTCACATAAAAGCTTTAAAATAGTCATGTTTTGTAACAAAAGTAGTCATCGCAAGATTGAATATTTCAGTCATTTCTTCATCATAAGCTGTCTCTTCACTGGATAGTTATAACTGACAGTACTGAAGAAAGTGAACATTCTTTTACCATTACATTATATACTGTAGTCCCTTATTGAAATACAAATCCATAATTTCAATGGAATATAATTTGAAATATGTGCCCTTGACAACATGCATACTATTTTTTTTCTCTGAAAATACTTTAATAATTAACACAATAGCTTAACTGATGAAGGTTGCACTGCTACAAGCTCTGGTGAAAAGTAAATATTTCTTTCCAGCCAATATTTTTATGGAGGTAACTGAAACTACAATCTTTACTTGATGTTTAACCTTAACAGGTAAACACACCTATATGAACAGCAAAACAGGCTAAAGTGTTGTGTATTAAAACGTTTCAATTCAACAACAATTTCTATCTTTAACATTCACTTCACTTTTTCCATTTCTCAGAAATATCCTCGTCAATCACAATTTCAATTTTCAGAACAAGTGGTTTGGGACAAAATGAATCCTTTGGTTTTTCAGACAAACAGTATTCTCTGATGTGTACAGGTACAAATGTCGTGTCATTCCATGTCAATAATATTCGTTTGGCATTGCGTTAGGGGGAGTAGATTTTAGTAAGTCAACTGTCTTAACTGGACTGTCAATTTTACCAGTAACAATTCCAGGTGTTTCTGCAGACATGATAAAGTGGTAATACTTGGTTATGTTCTTCAAAAGTTTAAAATATTGTGATGAGATATTTCTCCACCGGTAGAATGTGACAGGATTTAAATCACTGTTGACCAACTGTGAAATGTTATGATCTTTCTTTAATGACTGATACACTGTGTCTGCAATATCATGTATTAAAGGTCTCAGTATTCACCCTCTTCCATAGATTTCTCTAAATTCAAAAGTGCCAGTCAGATTCAAACTCTGCATGGCCCGCGATCATTGTTGAATATTCAATTGGTCTGTGATACCTTGTAACAAATAAGTAAAACATTTCAATTTAAATAATTAACCTGGGAGTCGCTTGTTTTTTCCTGTAAATTTAATAAAACACATTTTTGCTTTATTATGTTAACCCTTAACCTGCTAAATTTGTAAAATGGACTACTCCATCTTTCAATAGAGACAGTATCATTTATTGCTTATAGGGGGTTCTCATAGAAAATTTACTTACTGAATATCAAACAGTGCAGATCATGACCAGACTGCACAAATGTGCAGGTTGATCTTGATCTGCACTAATTGCAAATGCAGACATATCTGCCTCATGCAGTCTAAGGGTAAAAAGTATTCATTGTTTTAACAGCTACCCAGTGAAACTCTCCACACCATACCACAGCAAGATGTTATTTCTATTCTGGCCAGCAGCATTGTCAAAATGGAATACTAATACAGGTAGTGATGTACCATGCTCAAAAGTTGTCTGTCCTTTTACAAAGTGAGTCGCTTTCATAAACAAGATCAAACACACTTGCCTCCCTAAAAAAAGATTAAGTCTTTGGTAAAAGTATCTGTTATCTTCATGAGTCTCAGGAAGCTTTACAGTCTTCATTCTATACCATGTTCTTGGTGCAGTGAAATTGGTAAAAATATCAGTCACGTCACAACTTCTAAGTCAAGGATGGGTTAATTAATTTTGAAAATAATCAATTTCAGTTAAACGAAATTACAATTAATTGATTTACTTCAAATAATTAATCAAAATTCCTATTCTTTAGAACTATTTATAATTTAATGAGATATCATCAACATATACTTTTACACATGTACATGTAGTGTTAAGTATTCAAATTATCCATGTAATCATTGAGTGCCACAGGCTTTTCTCAGGCTAATAGCCAATGTAATGAAGACTTTTCACTAATTGATCTTCCTCAAAACCGGCTTGTTGAAATCAAATTCAATTTAAGTCATTCAATAGTCATTTATAATACATGTACATACATTGTACAAATCATTAGTGTAGAAGTACACTTATTTTGTATTGTCTCCAACAAACCCTAGACAGAGGTATAAATAAATAATATATTGCATTAATATTATAATAGGAACAATTAGCTGTATGTTTCTTACCTGATCCCTCACAGCACATCTAAAATATGTTACATTTTCTTGAGATCTTAAAGTAAACAGGACCAATTTCCTGGCTGTAGTAGGGTATATCAACCAGCTGCAGTGGAATGAACCATCAAAGGAACAAGGAATATTATCTGAAAGAAGATACGTTACATGTACTGTAAACATCACTAAAAATCAAAAACTGAATACTAGATTAATAATGTGATTGTGAAAGATTTGATTAACTTACCAAACTACTTTGAAAGTTATTATACTAAGAATCTATTTTTTAAAATTAAAGAATCATAAATTGTTTTACACACAGCAAGGCTAAAATATTGCAAAAATGAAAAGATTTTTATAAAATATCATTATTTCCCACTACTCATGTACAATCATCCAGTTGCAAAACATTCTGAATCAACAATACTGGCAAGAGAATAGTCACCAGACAGAAATGACATTACTAATGAGACCCACAGCAAAAGCAGTTACCATTTTATAAATGGAAGTGGCTAGACGTCCGGTTACCATACACCTAGCCAGCGTTCTAGCCCACCGGTAACCGGACGCCTATCCTATAGGGATTTTCTAGGATTCCAGTAATCAATTTGGTTTTCTAGGCGTCCGGTAATCAATTTATTTTAAATATTGTCTTCATTAAGCCTTACAGGTGAATATTCTATCTTGGCCAAACAAATTATGATACATTAAATTTATTAATTACAGTATTCATAAATAAAAAGATCGCCGTACAGCTAGAAAAACTTTCACGGAGAGGCTAGGCGTCTTGTTACCGGACGGCTAGAACGAAGGGTAGGCGTCAGGTTACAGGACGTCTACATATTTCCATTTAAAATACCGTGGCTACTACTGTAAGAGGGGACTTTTCAAAAAATGATGTGACATAGGCAGGCTTCTACAAGGTGGCATCAAATTTATTGATTATCACAGCTGCATGTATATTGTATTTTTCCATACTAAATATCTACCATGGACAATGAAATAATTTGATGAATCCTGGTCACCTGGAGTAAGAAACTGCCTGCCTTCAATAATCTTTGTGGTAACCCAAATGGCCATTTTATATTAAATACACAGGCATAATGAAATCAACTGTGTTCACAAGATAAATTTCATAAATTTCCCTTAGTATGTTTTGGATTCACTTCCGGGTAAAAACAGACTTGACTTATTTCAGTGAAAGTTTCAAATATATTACATTAACAACTGTTTATAAACAGTAATTACCAAATCAGTAATCTGTATTACATGTCTTAGATCCCGCCTTGGTTGTAAAAAAGGTAGCTCAACAAATTAAAGTAAACTTCACATGCCTCCCTGATAAAATTCGAAACCAGAAACATAGGGAAGGGGAAACAACTAATTTCGAACGAAATATTTTGCCTCATGCGTAATACTACTATTTTTTAACATGTCTGATGTCTAAATATTCTTTCTCTAGTAGGCTGTTATCAATCATGTAACAAGCAGTCGTATTTTAACGGTAAAACTTTGCTAGTTAAACATGTGTAAGAAAGCTGCGCGCATTAACTGCGCGCAACTTTAAAAGTCGTTTACAGTTAAGATTCAAATGAAATTACTTTATATAGGAATAGAGTTAAAGCGTTTATATGACCAATAACTTACTGCTTTCCTAGAGCACACTTCTATATATGTGGTTTTTGCATGGCCAGGAATTTTATACGTATCAAGAAATTCAGTACCTAAAAAAAATGTTATCTAACCTGTATATAATACAGAAACTTATTTTCGTGTTCGAGTGGAAAATCTTTCAAGCAGTGTTCACTGATTTTGTATTATTCCTTTGTCCTTAACAGAGAGCTATTATGACACACATATGCATTAAAATGAAAAACTCGTATATATAACATCAAAATATCAAATGAAAATATAGTATCATTTTACCAAAAAAAAAGGGGCAAAATATATATTTTTTTCCAGAAATGAGGCTTCAAATGTTAAAGTTCATATATTTGTAATAAAAAGTTCATGTCCGGAACATGAAGGAAGAATAAAGGCGACAAAAACTCCCAATTGAGCATTTTGCAATCGAGGGAGCTACAAAGAGTACACTAGTGAACTCGATGGTTCTACGTTTACTTTAATCTGCTATAAATTCATATGGTATTCATATTATATACTATGGTTTTCTGGTAAACTGTTCTAGTAAAAAAAAAAAAACTCATCTGAATACTTCTTTCTAAATGATTACTTAATGATTAGACAAACTATTATTGCAGACAAAATCTAAATTTAGCGTTCTTTATTCGTTTTTGATCTTTAAAGGTACATTACTCAAGATAAATATATTTTTTTTAATTCATCAAAGAACGATAGCAATTGTTAAAAATATAAAAGCTTAGAGATTTATATAACAGCTAAAATGCCTACGTTTTATAACAATTTTCGATGACTTGAATAACACTTTAGACAAACTCCTACATAACTTAATAAAATAGTTTCTCAGTTGATGACAGAAACGTATTGGTATCGTAGTTTCTCATGAAAGCTGTTGCTAAAATATAAATCATTTGGCCAAAAAATTTATTGCAGACAAAATTTAAACTTGGCGAATTCTAAACTGAATTACATTAGAAATACACTGTGATTAATTAACCAGCCAATAATAATATGAGCTATATCATACGTCAATATAGTGAAAAGATATATTTGAAGGATGTGTTTGCATATTAGATACTTTATATATACGTTACCATTTCAGTTACATTGAATTAATGAATGGTTTTTAGAAAGATGTCAAAGAATATTCTACTTTCAAGTTCTTAAATATTCCAAACAGTATAGTTTCATTCATGCCAAGTGTTTGCTTAGTTTTCTTTCCGTGACACTGTTTTAAAATATGTTACCATTATGATTTGTTGTATTTGAAGATATGCCAGACGAAATTGGATCTTATAATCGATACATAGAGAATAACGTGCTACTGTCTTTTGTATTTTTCATCATTAGAGTGTTGATAATACTACTCAAAGGTTCAAAACATATACCACAGTTTGTTCGGTATAATTGTTTGTGTGACTACATCATTCCGATATAATTGACTGTTAAATTTTCATGTGGTGTGACACAGCTTCAAAACAAACATTGAAAAAGAAGAATAAGTTGTAATAATTTAAACAAAAATGTGTGCAATTTTGAAAAATTGTTTGCTCACTGATTTCTTTTCAACTTTTACATACATTAATATTTTATTTGGGTTAAACATTCTATAGTTTAGAATTTCATTCATGTGACAAAGTGTATGTTTTAAGTATCACATAGCCCCATATAAGGTTCACTAATTACATTTAATGAATAATTATAAATGATAATTGTTTATCAAAATATCCGAAAACGCGTTTCTTCGACTATGTTTTTCAGAGGATGCTATAGTACATGCAGTTAGCTCAGTCAAAAGAGCCCCATTTTGAAAGCCATGGTTCCCGGGTTAGAAGCACAGAATGACTACACATGTTTCTCTCTGTTAAGGTCCTTAATGTAATGTATTTCTACAGATTAAAAATCCAATTTTATTAAATTTAAGGTAGTGATGTCTCACTGCAATTAAATTGTAGTAAGTATAGTATTTACTAACTTACATTTTGCACTCATTTTCATAGCTTCATTGCAAGAAAATTATACATTATAAAAGTACATTAAAATCATACATTTTTGATTGCAATATATCTATGAAAAATATTGTGTTTGGCGCAAGAATTTACATCATGGTTTGATTGTGAAGTCTAGCGGTGAGGGAAACAATTACCATACACATACCTTCAATTGAATGATATGAGCAGAAATGAACATTATATAAGGATTGCATATCTTAAGCAAGTGTGACAATTTAAGCGCAAAAATAAACATGTACCAATCAAATTTACTTTACAATTGAATATAGTATACACATAACTGACACGTATTAAAACTTTTTAAACAAAACTAACATATATATACTCGTTCGCATATTCAAGAATATTTGCATTATACTTTTAATAAGTGAAATAAAAGACTTTTTTTCAAATCTTAGGAATCCATTATAAAATATATAATTCATTAAATTATACCTGTCTTTCAACATCGGTTAAATGACAACGACTTTTGCAATTCCTGTATATGTATAAAATAAATTTATATGCATGCTTTCAAAATCAAGAACTAATTAACGCAGTAATTTTGGAAAATTTACTAAAATGTAGTTATTAGCATTATGCGTATCACCGTTCGCATAAAGAAATGTATCATTCATGACTTTCTGTCACTGTCTAATAAGTATGTATTTACTACAATGTCAATGGACAACTTCAAGGTCAGATTCGTTGCAGTGATTTAGAAATAATATTTTTTTTATATTTTTTGGTTTATTAAAGGACGATGATGCTTTTGTCGATGTTGATGTCTGTTTATTTTTTGTTGTTAAATAATTTCCATTGAAAACCATGTCAACAATATGGGCTATTTTTTTTAATCAAGATCGAGTCATTTTCATAGTAAAAGGCGTTAATATAATGATTGCAATGCGGCTTTTATTTCTGTTAAAATTAAATTCATTATTCGTAATTTTCATTCTGAGGGTTTCGAATGTAATGAATGCTTTCTGTATCAGAATGGCTGCCTTTTACGTGTTACATATATAAAGAATCGAAGCTATGATAAAACTGTCACTTTTGCTTAATAGTCCATGGAAAAGATTATGGTACAAACAGGTTTTTTTGAAAATTAAAAGGACTTATTTAGTTTATGTTTCAATGAAAATTTAATTTTTGTCACAATTCAGTTGTTTCGACCTTTATATAAGCCACAAATCCTTATCTTATTACTCAAATAGAATTAGCATATTTAGATCCAAACTGCTCATAATTTATGCTACATATACATTTTATGTACATTTCGGTGGTACTGGAAGATTTTAGCCATTTTGTTTGAAATGAAGTTCAAATATATCACAACGCCTAATCCCTCCTATTAACTGTTACAAAGTATTTCAAAGTGCAGGTCTATGAAATAGTGTCAAACTATTAAAAATACATCTATTGTTATGCATTATGCGTTTTAATAACTATAAACTGAGCATTTCCTGAAATCAAGAAGTATGTTTCGTATCGTATCTGTATATGTTTATGAGTTCGGGAAGATAACATTTTTCATTTATTTGTATGTTCTTCTCCTGGCGACTTATCATGCGTACAATCAAATCTTTATTCATGTGTATTGCATGTTCATGTACATTGATATTATTTGTTACAATGATGTTATTTTTTTTTGTTTGTGTAGTTCTGAAACATACGTTACCGAAATTAACTTACTTAATGTTTAAAACACAGTCCATTGTAACATGATACAAACTTTTATTTCACTTCTTTGAATGATTTTTTTGTACTAACTAACATCTTTTAAAGACGAAATTTGACATATAAGTAAGAACTTGAAAGTGACGACAATGATAACATAACCACAGTATAAATAAAGACTCTCATATATGTTTTTCGGTAAGGAAATGAGACATGATCAGTGATTTCGTTCCACAGTATGAGTAATATCTAAAATTATTATAGTCAAAGAAAATGGTATATTTGAAGAAACGCCTTTTCTTCCAAACGTGACATTAGTTAATACCCATGTTGTACTTTGATATGTATTAAGGGCTATAAGAATACAATTCGCAGTGTTTATTTACTTCTGGAATTACGTTAGCAACTGAACATATAATTGATATATACCGATAATATCAGAAAAGAATACAATCTTATCATCCAAAACACAAACGCATTGAAAATGTAAGTCGCCACAGTGCAACAAAACCCATACACTATCCTTGGTTTAATGTTCCTAAACGTTCTATATTATCTTGTTAACTTTTTTCTTATAACGCGTGTTTCATTTTGTGATGCTGTGTAAAATAGCCGAATAGGTTCTTTGCAATGCCATTTAGCATGATATGTGCATTAGTCAGGCAGAATAATATACGAGATATGGAATTGAATTTTTTTGGGTGACCTTTAAAACCAAGGTAACGTACTTTTGATTCTTAGAAAAACCGCCATCTTTTGTCTTTTTTTATAAAACTCGAATATATTTAGACTGCGGAAATACTGTACCAAATCTACAGGTTATTATTAGTATATAGATTCTGTTAAAAGCACACCCCAATGAAAAATTGCTAAAGAACAATTTCTAATTGGTGATATCTTTACAGTGATGCTGCAAGAGGCAGTTTGTCGACACGTGATACTATGGAATAGTAACAAGATGAAATCCAACAAAATTATAACGGTCATGCTTGCATGTTCATTAAACATGCTTTATTCAAATTAAAAGCGTACTGATGCAATTGTTGGTGTTTTTTTCAATGTTGCTAGTTCTCCAAGTTGGCATATATTAGTGGCGACAGTTACGTATGTCACATTTTAACATTCCGTTGTCCACTAAAAGTCACAATTATCAACATTACAATAAAAGGAATCTATTGGATACCAAAACATATTTTGAGTGGAACATTAATTGGCTCGATTTATTGAGAAACATCATGTGATTTAAAAGTATAACATTTATACGTTCCTTGTCTATAGCCTGATATGTTTGCAAAATATCATATTTCCATTAAAATATATCAAATTAAAATTAAATTAATTAAAATTGTTAACACAATTGGTTGATAATATCTTATCAGAAAATAAAGTTATTTTACTAACTATACAACTTATCAAAACCGGTGGAAATGTAGCTAGGGTAAGCTAGTTATCTTAGTCCCTACATTTTGTATAAAACGTCAAAAGGCGGGAATGAGTGTAACAGCAAGCTTTTAATTGACTTAGAACTGTTACATAAGGAAATGTCTAAAATCTGACAGTCAATATTGAAACATTTGAGTAAAAATTTATTAGAAGCCAATGATAGTTTCAAAGAGGAAGGGTTCCATAATTTGCATACACAATGTTTATTAAATTGAGTTAGAAAGCGACATTCGTTCTTAAACGATTCCAGAGTAAGTGCATTAAAGGCTTCAGAAGATGAAGCTTTGCCAAATTTCTGGGTTATGAAATCGAAAAACTAAAAACTAGAGAGCTTACAGAAACTGGCCCAAAGACCATTAGGTTAAGTATAATAAACAAAGTAACAAATAATACATTTACATAATTAATTAGACATAGCGTCATTCGATACAAAAACATCGCACTCTGTTTCTATTATCATACATGTTCATCACTGACATGATAAGATGCCGTCTTACATCTGTGGAACACAGGGCTTCTATTCTGCAATCATTTAAAGCTAACGGAAAGGTTGTTTGTAGAAATTTAATCCATTTAAGTTCAGAGACATGTCTAAGTTTAGCCTTGAAACCAGAAGTCATGCTAACTTCGTTATTTAAAAGTCCTCATTAGGAGAAAAATAATATCTTTTCATTTTCTCATTATAAATATCATTTTATTACATCTTTGGAAAAGGATGTACAATCCGAAGGTTTGAGTGATTTATTTAGGAACAAAACTATTTTCGAAATTGTTTTTATTCCAAATTTTAGACACTGTAACCAGAAAATTAAAACCGGATTATTTAGCATTTAGACTCCAAATATATATTGCTAAGTGCATCAGATAATATAAACACAATATTAAAATGTTGTGTGTTATTTTTTTAAAGAGATATTTACTGCAAAAAATTTAGTCCCCCATACCATTTTTGGAAATAGGATAGACAACTCCTGAATTACTATCTCATCAAATTTGCTAATATAAAAATAAACTTAGGTATTTTCCCGGGATTCCCCTATTAAAGTCTGTTTCTTCATTTTATTCAGACATGGAATGTAAACAAATCCACGAACTATTTAACAGTACAAGGACATCAAACAACCTTTTTTATTTTCCTTCAGGACAGGTACACATGCTAGGTCATACTTGTAGTTAATAAAGGAAATGAAGACTATTAACTTCACAATATTTTATTACCTCCCTTCATTATATCTATTATTAACATTATACATATTTGTTTTATGAAATTACCTCCCTTTATCTCATATAAGCTTTTTAACATTGCAATTTAATCAGTCATTATTTTTACCTTAATTTTCAGACAAATAAATATATATGTTTTCTAATCCATGGTAGGATTGAAAGCATATATCATATTAAAGAATACTATAAAACATTTATCACACATGAATGCAAGGTATACACAAAAAAATTATGTTGAGCCATCTTGCCAATGACAATGTTGAAAAAAGTGAGATAAAATCTAGTTTAAGTTAATAATTCCCATATTAACTTATGACTACAAAAATTTAAAGTATGTTGTTATTCCCATTTTAGTCCAACATATCTAAAGAAGTAAATACTACAAAGACTGTATATCAAATTGTTTTAAATAAAATTCAACCAACATATTTTTTCTTATTTCTTTTATTTTGATTATGTAGTGTACTTATCTGGAATGATGAGATATTTTAAAATGTATATTTCTTTATTCCTCTGGATGGAAATAAGTAGAACATATATACAAAACAGCCATTTATACCAACCAAATTGTAAAATACTTAAGTTTTGTTGATGCTAGTGATTATATGTTGAGACATCAAAACAACATAAAAAATAGAAAAGAAAAATTGTGAAACATCATTTCTAGATTAGATTAGACTGTATTAAGGTATTAGGCCCATTATAGAGTACCTCCTTATTGAAGAGTATTCAGTTCATACCATAAACCTACTCTGGCTGCAATTTTCAGGGGGGCGTAGGTTCAAGCCCCACTGGGACCTTATTTTCCTTTTTTCTAGTAAGTTTTTACTTTTTTCAAGACTTATTATTGATTTATTGTACAAAAGTAGAAAAATGTAATTTAATAAGCGATTTCTTGCTGTTCAAAGTGAATTTAACTCTGAAACAGAAGGGGTAGAGTTAGACATCTTTAAAAATACTGAGTTACATGCGATAAAAGTTCTCCATTTTGCCTTCATTCTTTAGATTACATATTGTGGAAGAAATGTAGGTAGGTTTTACTTCTGCCCCAAGGTTATTTTTGAATGAAGTGAGCAAAATTCAAAACAGACTCGCATAATTCGACCTTAATTTTTCAATAATGGAGTTACAATTCTGTCTCATTAAATCCGTTTACTTGAGGCACCCTAGAAAAAATGATATTGACAATTTTATTTTAAGTTTTATAATTGTTTACCAGTAGTTTGATTTTTCTTTTATAAAAAATAATGGTATAATGAATTCTCTGCAAACGTTTTGGATAAAGACCATCACTTTGAAATTTGTCTCTACTTTAGCTTGAGGAAATACCATCAATTACACAAAATTTATAAAAAAACTGCACGGTAAAAGTTTCTAAAAATTTGCAACACAGTGCGAGGCACGGTCAACTGTAAGAATATACCAAGCAAATGCCATTTTTCAAACATTACTATTAGTGGTCTAATACCTTAAAGAAATGTTTGTATGACAATATGTGACAAATCTGGCTGAATAGAATAATTATTAAGTTATGGTAAAATGTTGAACTGCTTTAACATTAATCTACAAGTGATTAATGAGTCCATCTAACCATTATTTTGATATTTTATGCATTATTAAGAAAACTATTATATACAAGAAATGACTCACAGACAGTATAATTTGCTGAATGACTGGGTCAATCTCCACCACAAATAATATGAAACTTCAAAAGTCCAATTAAAGTTTATTCTTTAAAGTAGATTGATCACATTTTAACATTTCTATGAATGCAATTGTTAAATCAATAATTGCTTCTTAAATAATACAGGCTATAATGGAATTAAAAAATGATTTAACAATATATGTATACGGTCTTGTCATAACCACATTCTGTACAGATGATAATACATAGTAAAGTCAACATATTTCATGTGTGGGTCCATCTCAGTTTACAGCTGGTGCATGGCTGTTTCATACATGCATATACATCATGCAGCACAGTTGGGGTAAAGTACGTAGCCCCTAAAGTGACATGTTACACACTTTTTTTCCACTTAAGTAATGTGAGACATTTTTTATCTCGTTTAAACGAAATGATTATAACTATTTCGTTAAAACGAAATCATTTCGTTAAAACGAAATAACTATTTCGTTTAAAAGAAATCATTTCGTTTTAACGAAATAAGTTTAAACGAAATCATTTCGTTTGACGAAATCATTTCGTTTAAACGAATAGTTATTTCGAGAAAACGAAATGATTTCGTTTAAACGAAATAATCATTTCGTTTAAACGAAATCATTTCGTTTTAACGAAATAAGTTTAAACGAAATCATTTCGTTTGAGCGAAATAACTATTTAATTAACTATTACACACTTTTTTTCCACTTAGGTAATGTGAGAATTTTTTTAATTCGTTTTAACGAAATAAGTTTAAACGAAATCATTTCGTTTGAACGAAATAACTATTCCGTTTGAACGAAATAACATTTATTTCGTTTAAACGAAATTTTCGTTTAAACGAAATGATTTCGTTTAAACGAAAAATGATTTCGTTTTAACGAAATAGTTATTTCGTTAAAACGAAATGATTTCGTTTAAACGAAATGATTTCGTTTAAACGAAATAGTTATTTCGTAAAATCGAAATGATTTCTTTTAAATGAAATAATTATTTCGTTTAAACGAAATGATTTCGTTTGAACGAAATAGTTATTTCGTAAAAACGAAATGATTTCGTTTAAACGAAATAGTTATTGTAATAATAATATGTTATTTCGTTTAAACGAAATAATTATTTGGTTTAAACGAAATGATTTCGTTTTTACGAAATAACTATTTCGTTTAAACGAATTCATTTCGTTTTTACGAAATAACTATTTCGTTCCAACGAAATCATTTCGTTTTAACGAAATAATTATTTGGTTTAAACGAAATCATTTCGTTTTTACAAAATAACTGTTTCGTTTTCGTTCAAACGAAATCATTTTGTTTTAACGAAATAAGTATTTCGTTTAAACGAAATAGTTATTTCGTTCAAACGAAATCATTTCGTTTAAACTTATTTCGTTAAAAGGAAATGATTTCGTTTAAACGAAATAAAAATAGTCTCAGATTACCTAAGTGGAAAAAAAGTGTGTAACATGTCACTTTAGGGGCACCATAGTAAAGCTTCACATGACAACACACTTGTAGCACTTCTTGAAATACAAAAAGTAAAACTTTATTACATAAAGAGAATAAAACATAGCAGTTTGTAAAACAATTATAACATCATTTTTGACATTTGCAGATACTCTTAGAAATATATCATCAAGCAGCAAGTCAGGTAACTCTACAAATTAACATTTTGTCTAATTTCAACTTGTCTAAGGAATCATATGTCTTAAGCAGCAAGATTGTGTTGCTACTTGGCTTGTTGCTTTATTTAAATTTTACATATACTTAGATTCACTAAATGACAAGTTATATAATAGAACTGTTTGAAAAAATTGCATACCGTATAGCGGGTTATTTCTACGGGGGGAATATTTCTGCGTTTCTGCGGTCTCTAGGTAAAATCGCAAAAATATTTCCAGTAGAATATTCATCCAGCAAAAATTTAAAACGCAAAACAATCTGCATTGTTTTCATCAACGTTGTTTGACGATATGTTACCCACGGTAATCCGAAGTTCACAATGGCATGGTCTTATTATTTGAAATTACCGTCGTCATCTAACAATTACCGATAATGATATAATTAGGTGTGATGGTCAACACCTAACTGTTAATCCTTAAGAAAACGTTTCTTTTTTTTGTTTGTTTGTCTGATTTTTTTGTGAATGTAATAAACTGAGTGAATTTCACTTGAGTTGTTCTCATCAATCCCTTATGAATATCTTCCGAACTATACCTGAGTAACCTTTATACTTGTGTAACCGTTCTGCAGATATACCGTAGTTTGCAGTTCTAGTGTGTACAATTGTTGTTGGACTTATATATTTTCAATTCACATGTTATTATATCCTACAATGCATTCATTAAAAGCAAAGCTACTTAACAGCAGTTACTGGTAATTTAGTTTATTGTTTTCATACGCTTTCATTCTCACGACGTCCGATCATACGGGGAAATACCTCCTCCTTGGTATCAAAAACGCAGAAATTTCACTTCCTGTTATGTGAAAACGCAGAAATTAAATACGCAGAAATTACTTTCACAATCTTTGGGACCAAAACGCAGATTTTTTTGACCGCAGAAATAACCCGCTATACGGTATTTTATAAAATTCAATGTACATATTTAGTAAAATAGTGAAAACAATAAACAGATAAATCTGATGATGTTCACCTATGATCTCACCTAAAAGCTCAAACAACAACCTACAACCTCTGATTAGTATATGATGTAATAATAATAAACTACCTAAAGTTTTTTTTTATATAACATGCAAAAGCAATGAACTTGAGAACTGCCAAAACTTCACCCTATGAGTAATAGATATTTACTTTTCCCCTTATTGTAAGTGTTGTTTTTCTTAAAGCATTTGAAAACAATAGATATTATAAGTACAGTGCAACCTCTCGTGGAGCAACACCCTGTGGGATATACAAATATTTTTAGTTATGTTGAGATTGTTGTTCTGGAGAGATAAATTTGATAGTTATTTTTCAGCTGAGGGAAAGTCTCATGATGTTGTTATAGAGAGGTTTTTGCTTCAGAGTGAGCTACTCTGGAGGGGTTGTACTGTATAAATTGCTTCAAACTCTCTCTCTTTCAACTGAGCTAAATGAAGAAAAACAACAAAAGATTCTCCAAATTTAGAATTTCCTTGTTTACAATTTGACGTTTAATGTTAGGCAACTGTGCAAACATTTTTTTATGTGATACAATGCGGCCTTTAGCTATTTTATTCCAATGAACAAATTGTCAGTCTTGACAAAATCATGTGAAAAAAGGTCACAGTAAAAATATTAATCCTAATCATTTCATATATATTGCAAAATCAGCTTTACAGCATCATAAGTGGCAAAATTAAATTTAAATGTTGCCTTTGTGATGTGCAGCACTGGCCATGTCTTTTATCACAATAGTTTACCTTATTTATATCTGTTACTTTTATCATTGCTTTTATTTCTCTTCTGCACTAACCATTGTCTTCAAGTTCTGAAATATTGTAAAACATTGATTCACATATTTTCTAGGTAATCATCATAAAATCAGTATCAAAGCATTTAAATATAATTGTTTTCATTTTCTTAATAGAAAAATACAAATGTACTTCATGTTTTTAGTGACTGATACAATATACTGATAAATTTGTATTTCAATGTTTGTTATCAAAGTACATTTTCATTCTGTTTTTAAAGTTTTTACATTAAAAAGCTATCACACATTTATTACTAAAACATATCTATTAGCATTATCTTTAATGGAGATATTTACTTTGTAAATTGAGCTACAGGAAAGAAATGTTTATGCCTGGCTGACATAAAGTCCAGAAGGTTCACATCTTGTCAGAAATGTCAGTCTTATAGCTGACTTGTACAATTATTTCAGAAGCAAGTATGTAGTCATACAGCATATAAATGCTTTGAGACCTTTGTTTAACATACAAAAACATAATACCCCTTGCATTTATTCGTAATGGTAACATCTTCTGGGACTGCCACAGGATAAGACAGGTCAAACAACTGTACATACTCAAACTCTCTCTACCAACACCGAAAATGAAAATTATACAAACATTTTTTTCCCTTTATTTTTTTGTACAAAAGATGACCCATACATTTAATGTAGACTTTTTACATTTATTAATCTAAATATGATAAAATTAATAAAATATATCATAACTCATTTTATATTTAAAATTATAATCATTATTAAACATGAACCTGAAGTGTTCTAATTTATAAAGCTAAAATTAACACTGAAAACAAAGACCGGCATCTATCATGGTGATACATCGTACAGCGGATATAGCTAGTTATTTAGCGGTAAATAATGGCGTGTTTTGAAAATCTGCATTACCACTGGTAAGATTTAACATTATTACAACACCTTCAAGATATAAATTATGTAAACGGCGAATTTTATCAAAAGTGGAATGAATTCTATGCCCGAAAATACATCCATATAGCTGGTAACGTGCGCAAGGCAGTTTATGAATAGACAGATATTCCGTTTGCTCACTGTGGAACCATTATTTTTGTGCATATTTTAGTGAAGTAGATGGGCATTAGCCGATTCATAGAAATTCTGAATCGGCAATTCTCTTTTATTTTCTATCTAATATTCATACGAAAAATCCTGGATATCTGACTATAGCCGTCTTTTTGTATTACCCAAATGAATTTTGACACGTGTGTACGGGGTATAGACATTTGCAGTACAGGGTATAGACCGTTTTGAGAAATATCCTGTACGGTGTATAGAAGAAAAATTGAGATTTACCGAAGGTTTTATTCAATATGAATACTTAAAGTTATCTTTTCACAACGTTAACTATGATGTACAAATGTGGAGCCAAAACATGAAGCTTAAAAAGATAATCCAACATTATTTTTATGAAACCTCATCTCATTTCATTTCTTAAGTATTATTGATATGCTTATTCTTCTTTTTTCTTTAATAGTTATGTCTGTTTCTCTGCATAAAATTGTGAAACATTATACAATGATATGTCAAAAGATGCATGCTGCAAATATTTAGGGGTCTTTCTGATAAAAGTACCTACACTTTTTTAAGTACTTACATTCATATCTTTTCTGCTGCATTCATTTTATGAAAAATAAATCATATGAAAATAAAACTGTTTTAGATATCAAATCAATATTGATTTTGAATTATGCATGTACAATTGTCATTGATTCGCGGTGTGTAGACATGTTAACATTTAAATATGTGCACTTGTTGTCCATTCATGTATAGCAGAATTATGGCTCTTCACATGAATGTTTATCAGCTTGTGAAGATACCCACTTGAAGTTTTGCTTTTGCAGGAGAGCTATGACCCTTGAGTTAGTATATTTGATTATTTCTAAAAAACAACTTGATTTTGAAAAATAATATTCCAATTCATCAATTTCTACATAGAATAAACAGCTCTTATGTTGCATTTGCTGGAAAGAATCCAAGTTATTCTATTTAAATCTTGCACAATGACTAAGGCATACTAGTGAAATACAAACTATCACTCTCATCTATCTCATACATTTTAGAAATTGCAATACAGCTTCATTCCCTGAAAATATTTAAACACATAACCTTTCGGTAATGAATAAGGCTTTTACGTTGTAACATAGACCTCCCACAATGACATAGGCAATAAGAAAAGTTACTAAATTATAATTAAAATGTTTTACTATCATGTAATAAAGTATCCTGAAACTCTTGTGACAAGCATGTCAACTTATCAAATACCTGAGTTTTCAAGTAAACTTGTCACTGGGTAAAACACATTCTTTAATTTGTATTCACTCTATATTATTTCAAGGGAAATTAATACATTTGCAAACACTCTTCTATCCCACTTTTGAGTATACATCTTATTTGTTTTAGTATACATCTGAATATTTTCCACCAGAAAAAAAACAAAAGTTAATTTCATAAACTGTAAAAATGGAAAACTTAAAAACTAAATCACATATTAGTAACGAATCACAGCAGTGCACTTTTTCACTGCAATTATGATTAGAAGTCGTCTCTTTGAGAATCTGTCTGCAATGAGATTTTTTTAAAGAAGATAACTTAAATAATTCTTGCCCAAATCTAATCTTATTTTAAGTTACACCATAACCAATGAAAAAAAAAGTTTATGTAAACCATTTTTTTGTGAAAACAGTAACAATGGATCTTGTTTAACATTTAATTTCTTAGAAGAACCCCATGTATCAAATTTATAAGAAGGTTTTAGCCTAAAGCAAACATAAAAGAAACAACTGAAAATCTAGGTATGTAGTATATGATACCATTTATGCAACTTTCAGTAAGACACCTAATAGACAAACAACAATTCGCATCCGTTACAGATTTGTACTTCTAATCTATACTCCGTACAGATGAAAACTGTATACAGGCGAGAGGAACTATACCCTGTACAGTCCATGCATGTGATTGATGATGAATTTCTTTGCAAGTTGAACACGGAAAGCTCCAGTATTAGGCATCGATTGATTTAAGATTACAATGAACAAATTGCACGATTTACATTTTTGATAACTGATGCAGTTACGTTTCTAAATGAAAGAAACTTTGCAGGTGTGCACAAATCAGCGGTGTGCATCCGAACTTTACACAGTTAATTTAGATTTTTTTGGCCATGGCAATGTGCTTTAAATGTTCCACATGCATTGTCTATACACCCTAGCTATTTACAGAAGTTTGAATGTCAACGACCTTTATGAAAAAAGCATAAAATATGGCTTCAAAATTTTAATACCCCGATCTTCTTGTTTATTTTGACTCACCGGACCAGCTATATCCGCTGAACGATGTATCACCGTGTCTACTGTATATATATAAAACAGTATCATGAACCGGATTATAAAACAGTCCCAGTTCAAATGTAATAACACATGACTGTCAGAAAATCAAGGTATGGTACACTTTAATGATATAATGAATGCCATCATAAACTTCATATATATAAAATTATACCACTTCCAAAGCGTGGCTGCAACTACATTATCAGACACTGAAAGTAAAATATACAAATAATCATTACACAAGAGAATTTTTCATGTTAAATAAAGGGAGTTAATTAAATGCAATCTGAGAAATTATTGCTAAAAAGAAAAGAGAAGTAATTATTAATAAAATAAATGAAGAAAAATGTATTTATAAGGGAGGTGATTTAGAAAAAAAAACCTTCAAATGTCAGTATGATGATACTTGACATTGACAATGACCTATATCAAGTATGCACAACATAATAAACAGCAAGCACTTGAAAAATGCATTATATTTTCTTGCAATTTCAAGAATATTTGACTATATGTAAGGGTTCCCTAGATGCTGTTATACTGAAACAAACTTTAGTCTAAATATAGCTTAAATCTATTTATAACTTCACAAAATGGAAGTCCCAAATTTCCACAGCTATTCACAGGCTGAAAATATTAGGTACTAATATCAGCAAAGAGGTTGATATCTATAATTTTTAATAACTATCGTCAAAGATAGGGAAAAACTTACTGGAAAGGCATACACTTCTGATCTAGTCATTTCAATACATGTTCAGCTCATTTGCATATAAGAAGAAGTTTACGGAATTCCCTATGTTTCTCTTCATTTTCAAAAAATCTGTACGATGAATATAAACCAAAACATTCTCCTATGTGTCAGCTATCAGATATATGTAAACTGTACCGTAGTGTGATTTTCAAAATGATACAGTCAGACCACAATTATTTCCTTTGAAAATAAAGTGCTCTAGGTAAATGCCAAGAAATCTTACAAAAAAAAAAAAATAAATAAATCTAAGTTTCTTTTTTAATATCTACGGAGAAAAGTTTTGTCTGACATCTTTCTTTACTTGTCAGAAAAAGTTATGTTCATGTTTCTCCGACTTTCCAAACGGTACTTAGAATATATATAAACTGTTATCTTATGTTTGTCCTATTTATATAAAAATGTTTATGCATAATCCGGTAGTCGGCCATTATATGTAATAACTAATTTAGCGGGAATTTATTTCGTTTATACTCTCTTTCTCTTCTTAAGATAAAGTAACTGTGAGCTACAAATGTAATTATACACCGTGGCCTTAGGCTGTGTCCTTATTTTTTGAAAGTTGTTTCTTGTGAGTACAATTTAATGCATTATTTATCAAATCATAACTGTCTCCCACCATTTAATATGCCTCATTTGTATGCGAAACATTCACTCTTCATTTTTGATCAGAACATGATCAGGTTTTGTAATCGTTGAAAGTCCGTCGTCTCTTCTTTAAATACGAACATTGAATTTGTTTAAAGAACATTTCATACCCTCAACCAGCAAGCCAATAACATCAATGTTTCTTGAGTGGCTGCTCTGTCAGATTCATTCAAATCTAGGTCATCCATGTAGAGTTCAGATTGTCATAGCAACCGAAAGAAAAAAATATAATCATCTCCCAAAAGACTGCTTGCAAAACTTTGTTATAATTTCACAGTAATGTTCAGTGAACTTACTTCAAATCATTCTGTTTCCCAGAAAAATCATGGTCACTTGTGTGCATTGTCATTACTCATTACTAAGTTGAAACAATTTTGCATATATATCTTATTTGCGTTCACCTTTACTTAAGCTGTAAAAGCAATCTGTGAAACCCCGTCGAGCAATCTAGGGCTATGATGGCCCTCTGTTTCATATTTTACCTAATGCTAGCACTGTTTGCTATCGGTGAAGCAACTTTTTGATGCCATCATGTTTTATGCATGCACGTTTTGCCTTTGTCAAACAAACCAATATCTTGTTTTAAGCTATGTTGACAGTAATGTAATTCCACAGATCAATTAAAGAAATTTTCATTTCTTTTGCTATTTACGAAACTGCGTAAGTAAGTGGATATTTTTCTATAATTCGTCACTGATACTGAACAGTACCTTATCTTATTCATATTTGCAGTAATGATCTCAGAATATATTCTTAAAGGGAATTGTAAACCTCACTGAAAAGGATGAACGGGTAAGGCAGTCGTAAAATATCGAAAAGATCAAGCCAGTTTTCTGGACGAAAACTCTTGGCAGGAACGACCGTTTGTGATTATATATGCTTTTATTCTTTCTTAAATTGTAATCAAATACATGATGATTATATAAGCTATTTCGTTTGGAAATATAGTAGCATAGGGTAAACACTCATTTAAATTCTAGAAATATTCTGTAAAGAGGTTCATAAACATTCTAACAGAATACATGTAGTATAGTTCCATAGTTGTCAAGCAGGTTTTTCCGTGACGGTGTTTTAATATAGATACTATTTAGTTCTGTTTCATTTGAAAATACTCTGGAAGAAATTAAAAGTCACAACATATTCTACGATCCTGATCAATTTAGTTACGATACCTTAAGTTATTTAATAATATCCTGCATGACTGGTTCATTGTTTGAATTGAAAATTCAGAGCAATTATCATAAATTAGAATTAACTCACCTGGACCCATAATTGAAAATATATTATCTTACCTAAATTAAAAAATGAACTTCAAACTCAGCACAGAAGAAGAATGGGCATCTGTTGATGCATATATTATAAGACTTTAGTAAATTTTAATTAAAGTTTAATTTACGTTATTACACTTATAACGAAAAATAAGTCAAAAAGTGATCAGTTTGAAACAATATGATTAATGTTATTGCAAATTATAGTTGGCTCTGTCTGACTGGCATTTGTCTGTCTTATTTCAGAGGCACACATTATTGCACGTTTTTACCTTGTAGAGGAAAATACCTTTGCAACTTTGTAGTATCACAAAAAAATAGCGATTGTCATAGGATTTTCTTTTAAGTTTTTGAAGCCTCAAAATGACAATTATGCAAGATAATAAGCAATATTTGCGCGTGTTACACAATGACGTCATTAAGTACTGCTGTCTGTTTGATGAAAGTGGAAACAGGCGTAGTTAAATTACTAGCTAAGAGAAAACAAATCTGAAAAATGTCATGCTAAAATTAAATTGGACTTTGTATAAAATTCAATCTGGAACGAAACTTTAACTGTATATTATTGTGTGTTAAATACTAATATGGACGTTCATGCACACATCCAGACACTGTAACTTCTTTGAAATATACAGATATGTTAAACAATTTCACATGGTTGTTGAGAATGTGAACGATATCCAACGGTAGAAAACCCAGATGTGAGATATATATGTCAATTATTTTTAGAAATATCGTAAAAATATACTACATATCATATGAAATATTGCAAAACAACTACTTACTGTACTGTACCAATACAAAATGTGTCAAAAACTCTTAGTAAGTTTTGAATTGTACCAATATAATATAGTATACTATGTATATAAGTATAAATCCTAATAAAGACTTAAGAATAATTTGTTTTATACTAGGTCATTAAAAACGAAATAGATATTAATATATGAAAAATTGATTAAAAAAATTTCCAGGGATATTCCAAATGCCCTCTGAACAACACTGGGAGTATCTTAAGACACTTTGCAATTTAGCTCAAAGGTTGTTTAAAATCTCATTTAAGAATCATGACGAAATTTCCGAAAAAGTATTACACTAGTACAATTTGAGAAACTGCTGTTTAAGATCATAGGTTAACACATTCAGGTCATTACATTTTGTATATTATAGCAAAAGTCTATACCAAATATAATGATACTAGGACTTTTATACTTGGTGTAGGTCACTTCTGATATTACGCCAGAACTTTTTTCAGAAAGCGGACTCGAGACACAATAGAGCTAATATAAATTATATAAATAATTATTATATAATTGTCATCAGTTTATTATTCATCAATGACATTTGATTACAGTTTGATAATGAGAATTTTGTAACATTTTATTCCAATGTATTAAGTATTAAGGTATCCTACTATAGTTTGAACATTTGACAAAAATCCTTTCTGGTGTCTCCTTTGCCTTTGTTTCATTATTTGAATGATATTTAGACTTTATTTATAACGATAATCCTTAGTTTCTCTCCATTCGTATTCCACTAAATCTAAGAATATTTTACTGCCTATGTAGTTAGTGTCTGTATATTTTGAAATATTAAATACATTCTGTTAAGCTTTTTAATGTTTCAAAATGTCTAAAATCTGACAAGGACATACTCTTTCTTTAAATGTGTTTCATTATAAAGTTATTGACTTCATCGATGTGCCAAGTATAATTCGGAATAGGCGTGTCCCAGAGACAATGAAGGGTCGTGTATCTGTAATAATAATGAAATAACAAACATGTTATATTTATAATAAAGATCTATCAGACCTAGCTGTATAAACAGATATCCCTACTTACTTCGATGTATAACCATAAATTTTACGTTTCAGATGCAGGTCATGTTATCACTGATAAATTTGATATTATAAAAAACAAGCATATTCTTTACTCTTTAAAGACCCTTTATACACAATACCTTCTATCATTGATTTTGATGCTTTCCGGGGATATCTGACGAAGGTTTTTATTGAACAATATTTACGTCATGTTTTGGATATGTTTTAGATAGTAAATTGTTTTCCCTATGATACAAAATTCTGCACTTGTCGAAAGGTTGTTTTAATGGTACTAAAGAATTTTATTGAGCCTTTTCTCCATTTATCATAAATGCCTTAAATATCACATCATGCTATATAGATGATCTAAAATGGATCGTTCTGCTGAAATGGTTGAAATTATTTATCCCAAGGAGCTTCAGTTGCAACAATTAGTGTGCTGCTGCTTCATTCAATCAATATTGTTATATTTTCATCCTTCGTAGTTACGCATTCCAATATCGGCCTCTGTCAAAGATGAACAGCGATTTATACCGTTTTGAAGATTCAGTGTTCGCTGGCATTTGGGTCCATTTTAGGTACCCCATCCTACGGTACATGTAGGGACATCAGGTGCTTATTTTTTTCCATTTTGAGCTGAATTTTTGCTTAACAATTTCACTCATTTGAATTTAATGACTCATTCTATCCGATCGCCACATTTCACAGAATAATAAATCATTACATTGGTACATTCAACAGAGTTCCGAAACTATTTCTTTCAACTCTTTGGTTACACTCTGTATCTTCTGTACATCTGCTTTAAGACAATAACATGTACTTTTTAAGACATGCACCTTCTATCAGCCTTTCTCCATTAAAGGTTCATTCTTCTATGCCATTTTATGTTCCTCTTACTTATATAAATTCTACAGCCATCTTTTGTAATAATATGCGAAGTTGCCTCTCACCTTTAAACTTTTCTGTATTTTAGAAGAATTAAATAGAACATGCAAATTATGCACATAAATGCAGAGAGTATCGTTTTATTAACTATAATTATTCAATACTAAGACATGCGGTTGTTGCAATCATTTATCGCACAGGTGTACTTTCACTTCAGTGTAAAACTAAATTCTGACATTGACTGAAATGCATCCGCATGATTTATGTACCGACATGAAACGTCCAAAATTATGGTATTCAGTATGGGGCCAAACTGCGCGATCTTTGACGATTCGTTTCCGCGAACATTCGTAAAAATACGTAGTCGAAACAAGTTCCCAACCTTTTTATATCAACTTTTTCGTAGATCTGGGGCCGTATTCATAAAGCATCTTAAGTATAAGTATAAGAAATTGATTATTTACTTAAGTATTACTTAGGTTAGAAATTTATTTTACATAAGTATATTTATTATTCATAAAACAACTTAATAAGCAATTCTTGTTTTTTATTGTGGACGAAAACATTAAAAAGAACAACATTAATTTCAGACAGATACAACATGCACAATTATGTTTAAAGTGCTTTTATCTGAAAACAACACTTTAATTGTACTCACCACGCTATTTTATTTTCTGACTTAAGTCATTTCTTACGTATCTTAAGTTTTAGCTGTTTTATGCCTAGAACTTAAGTTTTTACTTAGACTTAAGTTGAAATCACCACAAACTTAAGTAAAATCTTGAACTTAAGTCAAAACTTATACTTAAGATGTTTTATGAATACGGCCCCAGGCCATACTTTTAACCAAGTATAAATACAGCCAGTAGAATGAATCGTATACAATATAAATTCCACCTATCGTTTTAAAAGCAAAGCTATAAATTTATCAGAATTCAAATAGATCAAAACTTAACGATCAGCGTTTCCGTAAGTCTTAATTTGCTTGTTTGTTTTGGGTTTAATGCCTTTTTTTAACAATATTTCAGTCATGTGTCGGCGGGCAGTTAACCTAATAAACGTTCCTGGATTCTGTACCAGTACAAACCTGTTCTCCGGAAGTAACTGCCAACTTCCCCACATGAATTATCAGAGAAAAAAGGATGAATGATTTCAGACATAATGTCTTCTATCGAATCCTCACGGAGAACATATGCCCCGCTCGCCGATCGAACTCTCGATCCCGCGATCAACGCTCTCCCTACTGAGCTAAGCGTGCGGGCACGGTTAAGTTTAAATGAATATATATATATCAAGAAGGTTAAAACCCTGATATTGATATTTTCTATTTTAAAAAGTAGAAAACGAAAATCTATATCTCATGGAATAAGACGCAATGATGATATTAAGTGCAAATCCTAAGTCAATACGTCTGTTGCAGACCTTGAGTCAATTCTTTCAAACTATTGTAGACACTCAATGCCTTCTCGTCTCTTAAAAAAGACTAGATGAAGTAGCAAACCAAACGTTATTCAAACACACCTTTTTTTACTCTATATCATGATTTCTTATTCAAAGTTTTACAAAACATATTCTCTGTCCACATATTGACACTCAATCTGGCCATGACATACATTGTCTTAAGATATGCTTTATGACGGCATCGATACACCTAGTATATTTCGGGATAAACGTGGCATTGATTCTGTGCCTATATATTTTATTCACTCTGAAGTTCCGATTGTCTGTTATAGCTATAACACACATGTAATATTTTCACGTACAATAAAGCCGTTTCAAACCTAGATGAACATACAAATACCCCTACTTCAGCAAATGTAAAAAAGTCATAATATTGCTAATCAGATGCAGGTCATGTCATCACTGGTAGTTTTGATATTATCAAAGACAATCGTTTATTCGTAATTCATTTTTAAGGGCCTAAAAATTCGACGTGAAAATGCTGATCCCAATGTATTGTCGTCTTTGAAACGTAATATCTTTAATATTTTCGGTTTCGTATTAGAATTATAAAATAAATATAAATCTACTCCCATCTAAACACAAGTTTGCTTTAAAATATCTGACAAAAAAGTCCAAGAATATCATTCTAAGTATGTTTTATTTCAATAGACAAGGCGGCTAACAATATGATCATCGTTTGATGCTGCCTTATATCAATATTTTAAGAAACGAACTAAATAGTACTAAAGCTTGTACACTGAGCACCTGTTGAACAGCATTCGATAACGGATTTGAAAAAAAAAGTGTGTGGACCTGTGTTGATTAAAAGTTTGTAAAACACCATTCTAAGCTGTTGTATCACAATTTTATTCGTCAATTCATTTTTAATGCGTAAATTCGACGTGAAAAGATCATTTGTGATTGAACCATTGGAAAATTATGTGTTAAAAATCCTTGAATTGATAATTTAGATCTTAACACAAGGTTTAATCAGTTGATGCGATAGTATTTCTATTTTGTATTTTTATAAGACAGCGAGACTAAAAATGTACTTTTGTCGCCTTACAATTTCAATAAATAGCTATTGTTCATGCCTGTTCAATACGTGAAAAAAAAGTGTGTGGACTTGATGATGTTTGTAAAACCCTTTCCTAATTATTGAACAATATTTACGTCAAGTTTTGAAATGCAGTTTTCAGACAAGTCATTTGTATTCCCATGGGAACAAAGTGTGCACACCTTGTTGCATATTTAGTCTTCAGCCCATATACAGTTATACGATAAGATTTCCTTTTTGATTTTTGTATGGCAGAACAGACGAAGGACTCTATAATTCTTTATCTTCACCACAACTGGTTATTATGATATTTGTTTTGGCCTGTTTCATCGGGCACTAATAAGTGGTTGATTTTCTTGTTGCTCTGTCTTCTACAAAAAATAAAAGGTAAGGATGATTTGCATGGAAGTTCAGGTTACATCAGATACAGCCAGAGAGCCATGCATTGCAAAGTAGACCTGAAACAAAATTAATCTGTCACATATAGCAGAAGGATTGTTTAAAAAATAAAAAACAACAAGTTCATATTAATAAAAGATAACAATTTACAAATATAACGTCTATTTTATAGATTATAATTTACCTTCAGGGTAACAAAATACAATTGAAGAAACTACTGAGAGATTTTAAGACCAAAACAAAATTGCTCGATATATCAATATTAATTTGAAACGTAGACTATTCTATTTTAAACACAATTACGTCTTTTTGTAACATTTTCACTAGTATTCAACATTTACAGATATATCAATTCATTAAAGAACAGTTGCCATTAAACACTGAAATTATATATACATGTAGTTTAAAAAAAGTTTTTAATAGGGACATATAACTCCATTGGCTTCCTGTTCAGTGTAGGGTAGAATACAAAATTCTTACACATACATATTAGGCACTCGATGGTCGATCGCCAGCTTATGTGGTGAACACGTTGAAAATATATACGCCATCCAGAAATCTGAGATCACAGAATAATGCATTAAAACTATTGGTGCCCAAATGTCGGACAGTTCGATTTGGTGACTGGAGCTTTCAGACAGCAGCTGCTGCAAGGTTATGAAATGCCCTCCCTTCTGGCATAAGAGAGTTAAGGACCTTGCAAAGTTTCAAAAAGCGCTAAAGACGCATTATTTCATACAATTCTTTGGGAACTAATCTTACTAATTACCTGGTAGAATATTGTAGGTACTTTGCCGGCCAATCAGTTCTAATCAAGAATTCTAGTGTGACAGAATAATATAGACAGCGTTTTTTTTTTCGGTGAGATGTATCATGGATGTTCTCCGGACCGTTTTGGTAGGGATTGACCCAATTATGCGGGACGGTCCGGACCGTTTAGGTGCGAATTGACCCAATTATCCGGGACGGTTTGCATACCATGATGCATTTCACAGACATCATACTGGTTAATTCTGTCTGTTAAATATATAGGATATCTTCTGTTCTATTCTGCTCTAACCTGTGTCTTTGATAGGTCAGTTAATGTTTTTACGATATTGTATTTTGTTTCAAGTTTTGGTCTGCTTACCTTCAATTTAAAATGCTAGTTATCTTATTAGCGTGATTTAATTTTAAATTCTTTTTATAATAGTTAGTTACCATTTTCATTGAACATTATATAAATGTTTTTTATGTAAAGTACTTTCAAACATATTTTTATATGAAAAGAGTGCTAAATAAATGTGGTATATAATAATGATAATATATACTTAAATAGACTTGGTCCTTGGTCCTGCAAAAAAATGGTAAAAAATGTATAGGAAGGGTCCATGGTATATTTTACTGGAAATTATGTAGTTTTACTGTAAAATATGTGTTTAACTGGCAACGAGTTAAATGTTTTCTCTGTGATTAGATTGAAAAAAGCAAGACTGGTAGAATACGGCTCTACTTCCATGTGCATTTTCTGTTTATTTCTAGTACCTGTTTAATGTAATTTGATTTTCTTGTTATCCAATGTTCTTCCTTTTAATCGGTCTAAATAAACTAGTTGACATGTAAACAAAATTTAGTATTTAGTGCGTTGATATTTCAAAGCATTGAGAATGAATCTTAAGTTGTCTAGTGACTATGTAGTAAATACATAGACAGGTGACAGAAAGTCGTGTATGATACATGACTTTATGCCATCAATGATACGCATTATGCTCATAAATACATTTTAGTAAATTTTCCAAAATAACTGCATTAATCAGTTCTTGATTTTGAAAGCATGCATATAAATTTATTTTATACATATACAGGAATTGCAAAAGTCGTTGTCATTTAACTGATGTTGAGGAATAATTTAATGAAGTTTGTATCTTATAATAGATTCCTAAGATTTGAAAAATCTTTTATTTCACTTATAATAAGGACAATGCAAGTATTCTTGAATACGCGAATGAGTATATATATGTTAGTTTTGTTTAAAAAAGTTTTAATACGTGTCAGTTATATGCATGCTATACTCAATTGTAAAGGAAAAGCCCATTCTCTTTTTTTCTAAATTTGATCGGTATATGTTTATTTTTGCACTTAAATTGTCACACTTATTTCAGATATGCAATCCTTATATAATGTTCTTTATTTGCTCATGTCATTCGATTAAAGGTATGTGTATGATAATTGCCTCATCGATAGACTTTACAATTCAACCATGATGTATATTCTTCACAAAACTATATTGTGGTATAAAACACAGATCCAAATATATAGATGAAGGCATACCCCTGCAGGATGCAATATACAAATTATGTTATATAAAATTACACTTTACATACATTGTATTTCCATATTGGTGAATCTTTAAATTGTAAATCTAAAATATCGGAAAATTGTGCCAAACACAATATTTTTCATAGATATATTGCAATCCAAAAATGTATGATTTTAATGTACTTTTATCATTTTACTGCTAAAGCATGGCAGACCATCTTGTTGCAATTAAGCTTTGAAAATGTGTGTGAATTACTGTTATGTGTAGGTGAGAGTTGTAACGATATTTCTGTTTACGCTGACCCCTTGACCTGTCATACAAGTACGAACAAGTCCTGAAGTTAGTCCGTGTGATAAAAATTATGCAAATGATGTACATTTCAAATAATTGCAAAATCTTCAAACTGCAAGTGAAAGTAAAACTCGTACTAAAGTAATGTTATATCTGAAATTAAATAGATGGCTGTTATTACCAAACTTACATACATATTCATGGTAGACGAATAATAATAACCAACATTACGAATGCCAATTTTCGAAATATCCGCCTGCAATTTTGACTAGCTGCAGAAATCCATGATAAGTCGTTGTTGTAAACGGTAAATATTTGCAGGCTCCAAAGTTTCACATAAAAGTTCTTGGTCATTTTTTCCAGTAATTTCTTCGAAATACTCATAACCAACACTAACTTATAGATACAATGTAGACCAACTTCCTGTGTTGTTTGTGAAAATATCTGAAGAACACACAGCAACTTGATGATGTCCCCAATTGTTTTTCGATTAATGAAGGTGCACGCAAAGCTTATTTTCCTGAACAATAGAGTTTTGTTTCCAAAGATGCCTGTAAAATTTCTGTACTGTGTCAAATTGCTAAAGTTTATTTCTTATTTACGTTTATGAACTTTTTAAGATACTTCGTTTTTCCTTTGATGCACTTGATCGCAAATACTACCGAAGACATTTTGATACTTTTACCTTTCGAAAAAAAAAAACAACACTCACAAGCAAAACAACAACAAAAAAAAAACCACCACCACAAACAACAAAACAACAACTTAAAATAAAAAACGCTGCAATTAAGGAGGTAGGTTACCTTAATACTTGTATGTGCACATGTCCAACCGGAAGCTAACGTGACGATTTACGACGACGTTTACGACAAACTAAATGTCTTTGTATAGCCATTCTTCTGAAAACAAATCAAGCACCTGTCTCCGATCTGATGCTTTATCGTTTAATAATGAAGAAATAATGAATGAATTGCCGGAGAAACGCTTCAAAACAATTTTGCCTTAAAATGATTTCATTGACGTCATGACGTTACGTGTCACTAACCGCGCAAAATTTATAGCTTTTATAGTGAGAGTACGTACTTCTGTACATTTCCTTTATTTGAACTATTTTCAAACAGCCAGTATTTGCTGGAATATTTTTTCAGTCTTTTGCTCTGAATAATAATCAATATTTTGCATTTCTTGTAGTTATATTGAAATGTTCTGCGGAATGTAAGAACATGGATGATGGTAACCAATGTTATTTGGATTATAGTTTGGCGAAAGGTTACTTGTTATGGCCATTTTCAAATAAAAGAACTAGCAGTTTGATTTGTAATACCTATATCCATATACCATGGAAACGAAGCCCGTAACCTATATATCTAAATGTAAAATTCAAAAGCGTTGACACTGGTCTATTTGAGGAACACAGCTTCGGCTTTTTATTTTCATTTCAACAATATCCATGAGAATAATAGCAGCATGCTGAACGATTTTCCTATGAAAAATGCCAGACGAAGGGTACTGCTGTAAGTATTTTAAGCTGTGAAATTTGTTTGAATGAATGCAGATAACATGAAAATATAACTTACGTTAGAAATAATATGTTTTAAAGCTACATTAGCAAGAAAGATAATTCTATTCAATATCTTTTTATAAGAAACTACGACAAAAAGCAAGATATAAGCTATTTTGAATATCTCTGTTGCCATGGTTACTTTAAACTTTAAGAATAGTAGGGTACCATGTTAAGTGCTTGGTATTTTGCTAATAGTATTACCCAAATATTCCATGATAGTCATTAACAGAATGGCATTGAAACCGTCGAAAACCCTGTTTTTCATACATATTTGTTTAAAAATGAGAGAAAATAAGTTACCATGGAAACACGAGCCCCGCGACATATACATTTTAAGCTTATATTAGAAAGCTTACGCGCATACTAGTAAAATTACCAATTATGCAGTCTTCTACGGACATAAATGAAACTAAAATATCCATAAAATCAATTAAAAATCAATTAAAATCCATATTTTCCTTCTTCTTTCAATATAAAATACCTTAGGAAGTTCATGTTCTTCAAACCTGGATAAAAGACCATCGTTACAGGCACATCTGCTACTTTTTCCACTCTGTACGGAAACTGTTATCCGTTTGCTGAATAAATGCTTTGTAAAACAGTAAAGCGTTGCTTTTAGACATAAGAACCTAACTATTTGGTTGCAACACACACCAGGACCTATTTCTAAATTTCAGTAATTTACATTTTACTCAAGAGTATTGCCAGTGCTAAAAATTAAAGCATTTTGCGCAAATTATGGAATAAAATTTTGGTTGCCGTTGTAACTAAAATGAAACATTTAAACAATGTCTTGGTCTTGCCTCTAGGGCAAATCCCGATCCCGCCCAGGCTTACTTACTCACATGGAATAACTTGAATCTCTTCTTGTCTAAAGTAATTTGCCATGAAGTGTTTTGGTCTATTGCATTATATAGTTGTTCTCCAACAGTTTTGTTTAAATAATTTCTCAGGGATAAACATTGTCCCCGTCAAGAGTGACTTACATTGCATTGCCATTTAATACTAATATCTGTTATATTGGTGACTTCATATTAGACACTTAACGTATAAATGATTATTATTAAGAGTAATATGTGATAAATGTTTTCAGCAGTCAACACTTCGATGTCAGTGATTTTCTATATGATAGTAATTATAAGTTTCTATTTACCAAATAAATAACATTCTTTTTTCATCATGATATTATATCACCATATCAAGGAAAGGCAATAAATTACATGTTCCCTTGAACACATCATTAAATTAAAAGATGTAAAATCAATCGTAGTGTCCTTCTTTCAAGAGTCAGTAGCATACACTTATGCTCCTTTTGAAGTATTTTTGTTTAAATGATTGATTATATTGTGGTGTTTACTCTATATTTCTCTCGTGTTTGTTTCAAAGTCACGTCTGTTTTTCGTTTGTTACAAAATTACCCAAAATGTAGGCAAAGGTTTAGCTATATCATGATGTTTAAATATCCTTCAGAAAACTTTTAGAGGTAGATGTCGGTAAGATCAAAATATCAAGAAATTTAATGACGAATTTAAAAACATTGGTGTCTTATGAATATAATTAAGCCTGGCATTGAATTTATGTTGATTTTGATGGTGAAAACAAAAGACATGTGATATTTCTTATCATAAATGTTTCTTTTAATGTCTAAAAAATATTTGATAATTTACTTCGATTATTACAAGATTCTTTTTTATGCATTACCGAATAAAATGCAAAACGTTGGTATTGATGCACCCCACATTGCACTCAAAAGTTTCAAGAAAGTTCCACCCGTTGAACATTTAAAGGAAAGCAAATCCGCCAGTGTAAGTCTTTATTCAATGTGAGAACTATTTCAAATTTCCAAATTAAAGTTATTCCGTAGGAATCATACAAATGAGATTTTTTAAAAAGAATGAAAAAGCAACAACACCAAAACAAAAACAACCTCACTTCTATGCTAGCTTTGGTCTAATTTTTTAGACAGACATTGATGTGCGTAGTACTAACATCACTCAGCTTACACAATTACAAAATTACAAATTGAAAAAGGTCATACGTACAAGTATAGGTTAGCTACAATTGTTCAAATATTAATTATCAGTTGTACAAAGCAAAAAACAAAAAAAAAAAAAAAAAACAACATAAAATTGAATAAGTTTTATTTCAATGAAATGAAGAATTTGGTTTTTCCGATAAATCTACCATTATTTTCAAAATGACCGCCAGAAAACATACATACTAATAAGACTTAGCTGTCTCAATAATCGTTGCTGTAACAAAAGTTGTCTTTTTTTCAGCAAATAATTTCCATTGAAAACCACGTCAACAATATGGGCTATTTTTTAATCAAGATCAAGTCAATTTCACAGTAAAATGCGTTAAGATAATGATTGCAATGCGGCTTTTATTTCTTTTAAAAATAAATTTATGACAGTAACTCTCAATTTTCATTCTAAGGGTTTCGAATGTAATGAATACTTTCTGTATCATAATGGCTGCCTTTTACGTGTTACATATAAAGAATCGAAGCTATGATGAAACTGTCACTTTCGCTAAACAGTCGAGTGAAAAAGATCATGGTACAAAAGTTTAGTTTTGAAAATTAAAAGTACATATATAAATTATGTTTAAATAAAAATTGTATTTTTGTCACAATTCAGTTTCTTCGACCTCTATATAAGCTACAAATCCTTATCTTATTACTCAAACGGAATAAGCATATACAGGTCCAAACTGCTCATAATTTATGCCAGATGTACACTTTATGTACGTTTTAAATAAGTTCAAATATATCACAACGCTCAATCCCACCTGTTAACTGCAACAAAAACATTTCAATGTGCAGGTCTATGAAACAGTTCCATAACTATAAACCTAACCGCCTCGGTAGCCTAGTGGTAGAGCGTCCGCTTCGAGTGCGGGAGGTCGTGGGTTCGATCCCCGGCCGCGTCATACCAAAGACGTAAAAAATGGTACTAGCAGCTTCCTCGCTTGGCGCTCAGCATTAAGGGGATAGTGCTAGGACTGGTCAGCCCGGTGTCAGTATAATGTGACTGGGTGGAGTATCATGCCACGTGTCTACGGCGTGATATTCAAGTGAGGCAGCACTATAAAGTTGGGCATTGTGCTCACTGCTACAAGTAGACATCGTCGTATATATGACTGAAAAATTGTTGAAAAAGACGTTAAACCCGAACACACACACACACACACACACATAACTATAAACTGAGCATTTCATAAAATCAAGTAGAGTGTCGCGTATCGTATCTCTATGTTATTTGGTCTTATGAGTAATGATATTATTCATGATATTATTGCAACGAAATCAATCATTTAACAAAAAATATTTTCTTTTACAAATATGAATATAAACATCAATGCATCACAGGTCTGCTCCAAACAAATAATGCTTACCTCGTAAGCATGAACATACGCATCTATGCAGGTATGACGAACTTATCCAAAACAGTAACTTTTCGCCAAATTTCAAACGTCAAATGTTGGAAGAATATTTCATGTATTTGTTGTTCTTCTCGCGACATCTCATACACCAAATGTTACTCTATATTTCTGTCATAATTATTTTGTACATTAATGTTATAATGTGTTTGTTTTTGCAGTTCTGAAACATACGTTACCGAAATTAACTCACTTAATGTTTTAAAGACATAACAAAACTGTCCTTCACTTCTTTGAATGAATTAGTTTTTGTACTTACTAACATTTGTTAAAAACACGTATGGACATAAAAGTAATATCTAAAATTATTATAGACAAAGAAAATGGTGTATGTGAAGAAACGTGTTTTTTTCCCAAAACTGACATCTGTTCACACCCATGTTGTAACTGAATATGTATAAAGGGCTATAAGAATATAATTTGCAGTGTTTATATACTTCTGGAATCACGTTAGCAACTGAATATGTAATTAATATAAACCAGTAATATCAGAAAAGAATACAATCTTATCATCCAAAACACAAACGCATTGAAAATGTATCAGCCATTGTCTTGAAGTCGCCAGATTGCAACAAATCCCATACACTGTCCTAGGTTTGATGTTACTTAACGTTCTATGTAATCTTGTTAACATTTGTTTTATAACGTGTGTTTCATCTTTATGATGCTATATAAAATGACCGAGTAGGTTCTTTGCCATGCCATTTAGCATGATATGTGCATTAGTCAGGCAGAATAATATATGAGATATGGAATTGAATTGATGACCTTTAAAACCAAGGTAACGTACGTTTGATTCTTAGAAAACCGCCATGTTTTGTCTTTATTTTTGATGAAACTCGAATATTTTCAGAGTAAAATACTGTACCAAATTAACAGGTAATTATAGGTAATACTTTTTGAGCTAGGCACATCATTAGGTGAAATTGTGCTTTTCTAACTATGTCAGGGATTAAAACTCTGGAAATAGGGGTCAGAGTCTGACAAAAAATAGAAGGTGCGCATGTTTATATCATGACAAAGACTCATGCAAGTTTTCTTCACCTTATATCAAATACCGTTTGAGCTAGGTGCGTCACAAGGTGAAAATGTGCTTTTTTGACTATTTCAGGGACCATAACTCTGGTAAAAGGGGTCAGAGCCGGACGAAAAATAGAACCGGGCGCAAAATTAGATAAAAATGTGCATTTGTGACTATTTCAGGGGCCATAACTCTAGAAATAAGGGACACAGCTAGTAAAAAGATAATATGTGCGCAAATTCATATCATTTTTAAGACGCCTGCAAGGTGCCATCGATCTATATGAAATACTTTTTGACCTAGGCGCGTCAAAATGTGAAAATGTGAGGTTTGACTGTGTCAGGGGCCATACCTCTGGATTTAATAGGCGGAGCCAGACAAAAGTTTGGAGGTACGCAAGTTCATAACAGGTTAAAGACTCATGCAAAGTTTCATTAATTTATATCAACTACCTTTTGAGATAGCGCGTGACAAACTTCGGACGGACAGACGCACAAATGCACGGACAAGACAAAATCTATATGCCCCCACCACTCATAGGGGTCACAATTAAGATAGGAGTAGATAATCTGAGGCCATTTCTTGACTGCACAATTTTTCTTCCTTTAATCGTGTTGCTTCGTATGTTTAATTACCCGAACCCTCTTTTTCCCAGTTTGAGAGTGTACCACTTTTTACTCACTTTAACTCGTGAGTAAATCAATTATTCACTTATCCCTTGTTACTATAAGTACAAATACAACAAAAACAGAATAGGATACGGGCAATTGTATTTGACACCATTTCGATATACAAAGCAATTGAATAGTTTAATTCAATGTATTCTGTATTTTTTCCTGGAGCCAGGGAATCTTTGATTTACCTGCAAAATACTAAAATACTTTAAAGCAACAGCAAGAAAAGAAACACCAAAATGTGCCTATATTAACAGAAAAAGGAGTAAATTTTGTATACCATTGTAAAATAACGGGCGGGTGGGTGGGATAAATTGTTGTAAGTAAGAAATAACTTTCTGGTGTTAAATTCTTGCCCCGAGTAACTAGAACACTTGTAATGCAAGTTTTAAATACTATACTATACACTGACGCTTAACCACGAAAATAATCGTGCAAAGCAAGGCTAATAATGCATAAACAAAAATATGTTAAATACTTTTGAGGCAAGAAAGAAAGCAGGGACTGCAATATAGTAACGACGTGAAACGTGAATAATTTCATTTACTCACTTTAACTCGTGAGTAAATAAATTATTCACTTATCCCTTGTTACTATAACTACAAATACAACAGAAACAGAATAGGATACGGGCAATTGTATTTGACACCATTTCGATCGAGCAAAACAAAGAAGGCTTTATACTTAATACACAAACACTCGAAGAGAATGCGAATACATAGAAATTGATATTGCTTAACCTATGAACACAAGTAATAATAGTCATATCCAAAACTTAACCGAGTTGAAGCAAAGAAGAATAATAAAACATTACTCATATGAGTCATAAACTGTAGTGTATACAAACTCCATGGAATTCTGATTGGCAATCTCGTTGTTGCTCGCCGGTTACTGAAGTTTTAAAACGAAGACGTCTCTGAAATTTCGTTTATGAAACCAATGATTAAACAAATAGGATAATGGCATAAAAATGTAATAAATATAGAGAAGTCATAAAAAGAGCTTTCAAAGCTAATTAAAGCATCACAAGTAAGCTTTATCAGCGTCGAATCCAACATAACAAATTAACTTCCAGAGCGTCACCTAAAATAACAAGTGAGCTTTCACAGCGTCACCAAACATAATAAGTGAGCCTTACAGCGTCACATAAAAAAAAACAACATGTGAGCTATCACAGCTTCGCAAAAAACATATCAAGTGAGCTTTCAAAGCGACTTTTCAAAAATAAGAAGTGAGCTTTCACAGCGTCACATCAAACATAACAAGTGAACTTTCGCAGCTTCACACAAAACATATCAAGTGAGCTTTCACAGCATCACATCAAACATAACAAGTGAGCTATCACAGCTTCACACAAGACATATCAAGTGAGCTTTCACAGCGTCACATCAAAAATAACAAGTGAGCTTTCACAGCATCACACAAAACATAACAAGTGAGCTTTCACAGCTTCACACAAAACACTTCACGTGAGCTTTCACAGTGTCACATCAAAATAAAAAGTGAGCTTTCACAGAGTCACATCAACATAACAAGTGAGCTGTCACAGCGTCACATCAAAATAAAAAGTGAGCTTTCACAGCGTCACATCAACATAACAAGTGAACTTTCACAGCGTCACATCAACATAACAAGTGAGCTTTCACAGCTTCACAATAAAGTCAAATTCGCAACATCGTGCAAATTTCCATCTCGCACCGAAATGAAGAAATGAACTTCGAAAATCGCTTACCTTATTAATGAATAACTCACTTGCACAATAACAGTGTTCAGGATAGGAAATCGATATGGGACAATTTTATCCTCTGGTATGTCATTGTCACTAGACACACACTGCACTACATTGCGACAGTCTAAAAATCAAATTCTAGTTATAGTCAACAAATAATTTAAAAGTAAACTGATATGTACGCTTCGATATCTATGAAATATATCATAAATATATAACCAGTTATAATAATTCAATAACTCAATATATTTCATGGAAATGAAGAATTATTATTAAAACGCACAAAGTTAATCAAAACAACACAAATGTCTAGGTTTTAAAGAAACCGACAGCCGTTCCTTAACACTGCCCTTAACATTCCCCTTGGCGGACTCAGAACGCCATCTATCGTGTTTTTCCAATATCAGAACTTTTCAAATTAAGTGCTTCAGAAATCCTGAGAAAGCAAGAAAAACTTACGACAAACAATGTAATAATTCTCAGATCTAACAACAAACAATTTTCAGAATTGGTTACGACAGACAACGGGTTGACATTATGAGGTTTGACAAAACAACTTGATACACACAGTTTTTCTCTAATAATTCGTTAACAGCAACATCTACAAAATCTTTGTTTTTCAAAGCTGATAAATCATTTCGTTAATGAAAGGATGGAGGCTTTTCCGTCATTGGAAATACATAGCCCTTTTCAATAAAATCAATAATTTCATTATTAGACGGACAAAAACGAAATGCAATTTTTCAACCTTCCTTTAACGAAATCTGATTGGATGTTTACTTGGCTCTTCGCATATTCATAAAAAAGTGCACATTCTTTCAACTGGTAAATAGTCTGGTCAAAAACAGATACTTATCGTAATCTGAAAGTCTGTCATGAAAGTTACTTTTTGAAAATCCTCTTGTTTCGTCAGCTGGCGGCTTGGATACTGTGGCTGTCGGTTTGCCGGCTCCACAGGGTTGTTGTCCCATGAATCCACGTGGCCCGGTACAAACGTTGGCGTAGTGGCCTTCTTGGTCACACCTGTAGCAAACAACGTTTCCTACATCAAAACGTTGTCCTTTCATAGTTCTTGAGAATCTAAAGTTGCGACAAGAACTAGAACGAGAACTGACATCCAACATATTAGATTTTTTCTCTGTTTTTTTTTTTCATGGCGCGCTCTTCTGCGCGACAAATTCTCTTATCATCCTCAGAGTCTGAGGCAATTTCCAAAAGTTCATATTCATTAATGGTAGCCCAGCCTGAATCAGAACTATTAGCAATTCTAATAAGTTTATTTCTATGTTTAATAGCACTCCTGGCCTCTTTCACAAATCCAAGGGCTTTAGTAGCCTCTCGATATGATACTGCTTTCTCTATGTTGTCAACTATGTCTAATACAGAAGAGTTAAACTCAAATTGTTTCTTGTTAGAAATGTTTTTGAATGACAAGACTGAATCACGCTTTTCCTTTCTTTGCTGCAGAAGAGGCTGTCCACTCCGAATCCCTTTTTTAAATCACTCTGAAGACTCTCGAATTTGTTGTCAAAATACTCTTTCAGTTCTTCCACAACTTCTTGCCGAGACTCTCTCTGAATGTGCCCATGTGGAGAATTTTCCCGCGACATAATATATAAGATAAGTTGTTGTACGTAAGAAATAACTTTCTGGTGTCAAATACTTGCCTTGAGTAACTAGAACACTTCTAATGCAAGTTTTAAATGCTATACACTGACGCTTAATCACGAAAGAAATCGTGCAAAGCAAGACTAATAATGCATAAACAAAAATATGTTAAAGACTTTTGAGGCAAGAAAGAAAGCAGGGACTGAAATATAGTAACGACGGGAAACGTGAATAATTTCATCCCATTATTAATCAGCGTGTACTGATATACTGTCATTTTAATGTTTACTTAGTTTACAATATCTGCTGAAAATAAAAACAAGGAAGAATATCCAACAGGGAAAGCCACGTTCCCAAAACGCAGTCTCCCCAAAGACACACACGAACAACTGCACACATACACAAAATAAATACGCAATGACAAAACAAACAAATACAGGAACACAGTTGGGCACCGCCTTGGAACGGTCAGTGGCAAAACCACCACTGGGGAGTTTAAACCGGTGAATGGTGCACCTAACCTAACTCTTTCTCCCACCATGATTCAAAGTCAAAAGACAGTGTAAATAAAAGTTATCCCCGCCAGGTGAAACCCTAACATACGTAAAGGCAACAAAGGCACGTAATTGAAAACACAAAAATGCTCATGTATATATAGATATAAAAATGCAATCATTAAGAACCTAAAACATATGTACTCAGTGCCTTTGCAGAAGACAGAGCAACAAGGGAAACACCCTTAAAGGCCCGACGAAATAGGCCAGAAGACGGAAATCATAATAACTCAGTCCTAGTGGGATTTAAGAACTACTTATCATAGAGTCATTCACCTGTTCCGTCAGACACAATCAAAGAGGAAAGCGTAGCGTCCAACTGTAAAAGGGCTGAACACCAAACATGCGGTGTGTCTCAAAACAGTTGGGTCATAACCTCTTTTTATAAAACGTTTAATCACTTTACTAAATACAATTGGAAAATTGCCATGACCAAAAATCTTACGAAGTTTGTAAAACACATCCCCATAAAAAGCGGGTTTTGAAATACTTTCTCGCAGAAGTGTCTTTAAATTGCTAATGTATTTCAAAATCAAATCTGAATTATGATAGTAAAATTTGAAAAAGTATTTACATAATTATAATAACGGTAGCCCTGATAAAGAAGCTTATTTGAAATATATAAGTTAAGTTCATTGAAATCCTCAACATGACTGCACGCTCTTGCAAACCGAATTAACTGGGAAATATATACCCCATAAGATGTAGCCTGGGGTACATCCCCATCCAAATGGGGGAAATTTACAATACTGAAATTAAAATCATCCCACTTAAAAATAAATTTTGGTATGTATAAAATTGTCGTAAATAGAGAGATGTTAATCTAAAAATGAAGCAGTATTATCCGAGTTATTAGTTTTATTTAACTGCAGCTCCCTGTGGTAAATATTTTCCACTAACTGATAAAAAATAGGAGTTTTCATATTTAGTATATCATCCAGGTAGCGTGAAGTATTATTAACAAATGAATATCTCAACTAATACAAATGTTCTAGATTTTTGGTGAAATTTGTCCATTAAAAATCATTAAATTTGATTAGGCCACTTTGTGGCTCTGTGATGAAAAAAAGTGTTCAAGACAATTTACAATGCAACATATGTGTGTGAATATCCATTTAATAGTTATTTTAACATGAAAGTTCAAAGTAAAAAGTTTGAACCATTTAAAAAAAAAACAGACGGAAATTGTGTTCCTGGCTGGTCAAATAAGAAATTACCCCACCCACTCTAAATGTGAATGTCTATAAAAGTTTGTCAAAACTGGTAACAGTAACACTTGTAAATGGAACTCTATACACATAGGTATTAGGTAGGGGGCCAATAAGGTCTACCATGCATCCCCCCTAGACTTTTTTTTCATAGGTACCAAATTGTTCGGCAGGACCAACTCTTTCGAAATAAAAAATGTTCCCATGAAAAAACTTTTTTGAACTATATATGATTTCACTGTTTCCATGGCAACCGTTCATTTTTGGAAAGGACAACCATATGAATGCTAACCAGTCATATCTTGGTCTGATTTGGTGATAAAACAATAAAAATGGAATCAAACTGGAGCTAAGACATTGGCCTTAAAATAGCAGTATTTTTATGTTAATTGACACATTTGCATATTCATGAATATTAATGAGAATTTTATGAAATGACAATTTTTACGGAAAGCATTTATGTCAATTCTTATTTCTATAATGGTCATTAATATCCATAATAATAACTATTGTTGTTCAAACCTATAAATCAACACAAAAGTGGCAGAATCTATGTAGCAAGATGCCCTGTACACAATAAATAAATTAGAAAGTGTGCTGTTTATTTTATCCAATAATAACTACTTTCCTAAATGTTACTATGTTGAAGACGTTTGCTAATGTAAGCTATTTTAAATTGAGTATTTATGGATTGTAATAAGCTATAAGCAATTGCGTATAAATGATTGCTCATTTCATTTATTAAAAAAGGAAGTACAAAACTACTCCTTGCCACTGAAAATCAATAAGCAATCTATGTAGCAAGATTTTGCGCTTGTCAATTTAAATGTGCCATCATCAGAAACTTTAAATCATTTCTGTTCCTGCTAGTATTGTATTTCATAATCACTAAAATTAAAAACCTTCCTTTAAAAAATTCGAAAAAGAAAATTGCCATGGCAAAATTGCTATAGCTGAATCTTGTCATGGCAAAATTGCCATGGCCGAATCTTGCCATGGCAGAATCTTGCAATGGCAAAAATGCCATGGCAATTTTTTGCAATGGCAAAATTAAAAAAACTAAGAAATTAATATGGAACATCATATTTCTACCTATACATACGTTTGGAAATAGTTAAAATCATTTTATAAGAAAAATGAAAAAAAAATGCCATGGCAAAATGAAGAATGGCAAAAGACCGTTTTGCCATGGCAAATTCAATTTTCTCGTACTTATTTACAAAAAACTAGTAATGATATTATATCAAAACATACTAACTTTAAAATAGGTGGGTTAATGTAACAATTTAAGGCAATTTTCATTTTTGTAAAGCGCGTATAGATATGGGCTGAATTTGCCAAATACCGGCGTGGCTAAAAGAAACCGACGGCTATTTTAGAAAATAATAGTTTCTAAGTTTTAAATCAATTTAATTGTACCTTACAGTTTTGATCTGTTCTAAAAGTCTCTCAGTGTTTTCTTAAATAGTATTTTGTAACACTGATGGTAAAGTTTTTACTCCATAATAGGTATGTTTAGCTAATTTGCGTAAAATTGACCACTACCACAACCAACGTCTCAGGAAACAAGATACCACTAAAATTTAATAAAATGATATAATTAATTGTTATCAATAAAATAACAATTATGTGAACTATCTTGTTTGGAAATGTAGTTTAAACATCTTTTTGAAGGAGGAATCAGTATGTAACATACTTTACACATGTTACGTTACCATTTCAATAACCATGTTTTATTGCATCAATTATTTAGAAAACATAGATCAGACAGTTTTGATCTGGTCTTAATGTCTCTCTGTGTTTTTTTAGAATAGTATTTTGTTACTCTGAAGGTAAATATTTTTTCTACATTAGGTATTTTAGCTTATTTACATAAATTAATCTATGCTAAAACATACATCTCTTGAAACAAGATCTAACTAAAACTGAACAACATGATGAAATAAACTGTAATCAATAAACATGCGTTATTTGAGCTATATCATATAAAATATAGTGTCAATACTTATCTGAAGGAAGAATCTGTTTGTTACATACTTAACACATGTTGCGTTACCATTCCAATAATCTTGTTTTATTGTATCGTTATTTTCTCAGAAAATAGCAGAGGAATATTTAGTTATCAAGTTATTAAATACTCTTACAAAACAGTATAGTTCAATAGTTCTCAAGCAATGAGATTTTTTCCATAACTGCGCTTTAAACTACGTTACCACTGTATTTTGCTGTATTTACAGATATGTAGGAAGAAACTTGAACCATTGTTATCAATGTTTTGATATCATTAATTTGTTAAAACTTTAAAGTATTAATTCTAATATTCTTTTTATACTTTTGTTAACCAAGAAATCATCTGAAAATTCATTACACATTCAATGTTCCTTTTTCATTTTGAATTAATGCATCTATCAGTTTAATTATACTAATATCAGTTTCTTAATTATGCTGTCCTTGTATTTGATTAATTCAGTATTGTTTTCAATAATTACATTTAACATTCATTGATTATGTATTTTTATGTATATATTCTGTATATGTTAATTATGTATATATAAATCCCTGCTAACATCCATACACTTATAATAGTGTTATAATTTGGGGCTGCCTTTCATGGAAAATGTTTTTTAATGAAATATTTATTCTGTTTTGTGTGATTGTGAAGTGTATCTATGGAGTTATTTACGTAAGAAATAAAGCAATTTGTTTTTGAGTTTGAGAAAATCATGCATTGTATTGAGACATGTATGGGCTTATTAATAAATTAATCACTGTTGAAAAGCAGCACTGAACAAAAACCAAAAAAAAAAAAAAAACAAAATGAAATATTCAGGTACTTAAAGTAATTTTTAGATTTAGATTGATGAAATTGCAAAAAGCTGTCAAGAATGTGAACAATATTAAGTGTTTGAAAACCAAAATTTTTAAGAAAACAATTATATAAGGCTATTCAAAACTTCTAGGAAGATACTGAGTGCCTTCTTAACGACACTTCAGAGTTGCTAAAACATGTTGCAATTGACTTTACGAAGATTCTTTAGAAGCAAAGAAGGCAACCAAGCAAATAAATAGCAAACTCAGTTGGGTCAAGCCTGTTTATGAGAGGTAATGAAGTGTGAAACACACCTTAAGGCCCCCTAGGGCTGGCTTAAGAGGAATTCTACTTTAGTAAACATGGTCCAAAAGGGCCAGAAAAACTAACAACACTGAAACCAAGAACGAGGAGACATTTTATAAACATCACATGGCTCTTAAAGACTTTTTTTGTGATAGCAAATATTTTTTTAAGATGATCCTTATGAAACATAACAACACAACCAAGCAAAATAACAGCTGATTTGATTTGATTGTGTCTCTCCATTAGATGTAATGAAATGTGAAATTGCCCTCACATCCCTAGCATTAGCTTAAACAGTGTTCTGTAATAGTAAAATTGTATGGATTAGTTAAAATCTGAGTCTAAAATTAGATGAAATGTCTGAACAATATGAACTGCACACAATTTGAGGCAGCAGTGTTACAAGAAAACCACATTCTGCACGTCTTGATTAAGATGTGACTTACGATATTTTCACTTTAATGTTACCTAATGTAGAATATTTGCTCTCTTGTTGGTTAGCTGTTATGAATAATATGTTGCTTTATGATATATTATTAATAAGATAGAAAGCAACTGACAAGAGCAGATCATAGGCTCTCAAAAATCACTTTATTTTTATGAATGACATTTGATTACACTTTGATTCTGAAGCAATTTGTATCATGCTCTCAAGTTTCTTGCCACAGTTTGAACTTTTGACAAAGACAGGTCATACCTTTGTCATAACCTTTGGTACGTAACTTAATTGATAATCAAACTTTATTTGTTATGACTGATGCATAGCTTCTCTTAGTAGTGTTTCTCTCAAAGTTCCGGTATATCCAGGAATATTCAATCACATAATACAATTTAGCCTTGTCTGTACAATTTAAAATATTAAAAAAATACATTCTGTCATTCTTGTAAATGTTTCAAAATGACAACAAAAGTTTTCTTTATTTCTTCTATAAAGTTTTATTTATTTCTTATATCTTGATTTGGTATCACTTAAACAGTTTTGTCAACCTGGTAAAAGTTTTAAATCTTAAGTGTTAACTTAAATACCTGCATATTTTCTTTTGTTTGTTAGTTTTGGTTGAGCACCCCTTTGCAACAGAAATTCAGTCATGTAATGTTGAGTAAACCTAACAAGTGTCCCTGGATTCTGTACCGGAACTATTCAGTTCTCTACAGGCAAGTTCTAAGTTCTCCGTATTATACAGGTTTCAGACACGATGTCTTTATTGAATCGTCATGGAGAGCAAAGGCCTCATCCAGAAATCTGACTCAAGACCCTATGATTCGTCCCATCGAGCTAGGGTTGGTTTTGTATAATTATGTTCTTATAATGCTACTATTTCTAAATTAGAAAAAAAAAACTTTTTATAAAACTTGATTTTTACTCACAGGACGACTGCACATATCAGCTGTATGATCATAATATTATGAACGCACAGATGGATATTATTGTATGTTTTATTGAAAGTCTATCTAAAATTATAGTTACATGGATGTTGCAATATATATTTTAGGCAATTTCTGAAATAACAGAAGAACACTTTCTTTTTTTTTTTTGTTGGATTTAACGTCGCACCGACACATGATAGGTCATATGGCGACTTTCCAGCTTTAATGGTGGAGGAAGACCCCAGGTGCCCCTCCGTGCATTATTTCATCACGAGCGGGCACCTGGGTAGAACCACCGACCTTCCGTAAGCCAGCTGGATGGCTTCCTCACATGAAGAATTCAACGCCCCGAGTGAGGCTCGAACCCACATCGATGAGGGGCAAGTGATTTGACGTCAGCGACCTTAACCACTCGGCCACGGAGGCCCCAGGAAACCTTCTTAAAACTTACCACTAACAGTTTAGATAAATCAGTATGTGACAATTTGGGCTTCAATTTCTTCTTAGATATCTTTTTAAAAAGCAATGGTCGTGGTAACCTATTTTAAAGTGTGTTACGGAAAAAAATCACACTGTTTGACAAATAAAGAAGCATATTGTGCTATTATAGTACAAAATAAGTAATATTAATTATGTTTCTGGAATATCTTCTAAATAATTGATTCAATACAACAAGGTTGCTGAAATGGTAACGTAACATGTGTAATGTATGTTACATTTTTATTCTTCCTTCAATAAAGTGTTAACGCGATGTCTTCGAACATTATAGACCACATAAAAATTGTTATTTCATTGATAACAATTAATTATAGCATTTTATTCAGTTTTATTGGTCTCAGAATTTTATTCATTGTTTGTGACACTGGTTCATTTTATGCAAATTAGCTGAGAACATCCAGTTTTGAGAAAAAAAATACCATAAGAGTAACAAAATAATATATTAAAACACACCGAGAGACTTTAAGACCAGATCAAAGCTGTTTGGTTCATCTAAATTGATTTGAAACTTAGAAAATGTAATTTCTTAACAAAATTTTGTCATTTTGTAACATTCTGTTTATCATCTATACGCTTGTCCTTTTCAAAAATGAACGATTGCCATGGAAACAGTGAAATCATATATAGTTCAAAAGAGTTTTTTCATGGGAACATTTTTTATTTTGAAAGAGTTGGTCCTGCCGAACCATTTGGTACCTATGAAAAAAAGTCTAGGGGGGATGCATGGTAGACCTTATGGGCCCCGTACTAAATATTGTCATAAAATATAAAGAAAAAAGAAAAAAACATTATACCTAGCTGGGACCTCTCTTTGGAGGAGTGCAGATTAAAGACAAACGTTTATGTCATTACATATATGTTAATATTTTCAATAGGCAACGAGTAAGGACTATGCATGTGTTGCTCATTTATGAATTGTTAATAATTATGACGTCATGCTGTTATGACAATATGTCTCCAAGTAACAGTTGAGAGAATATAAAATGAATTGTGTAAGTATATTCTATTTACATCAATATTTTTAGAGAACCAGTTTTTAAAGTGTTCTTGAAAGGAATCATAAACAAGACTGGAATAGCTAATACAGTTTTACAGTACTTTTATTTATCGCTTTGAGGAAAAACTGTATGACCCTTTAAAGCATTTTTTATTATAGAATAGTAAATATACCTTTTGCTCAAACAAATACGTCATATGTTGTACTGCTTAGGTTCTATTAGTATCAGTTGGGACTCCCAAAAGGGGAAAAAAAATTTTAATAAAAATAAAATCATTGGTTAAAAAGATTTTTAATTCCCTTTAATTTTATTTTTTTTGTTTCTAATATAATTTTGGTTTTTTTTGTTTTTTTTTTTTTTTTTTTGTTTTTTTTTTGTTTGGGTTTTTTTTTGGGGGGGGGAAAAAAAATTTTTTTTTTTGGTGTTTTTAAAAGTTGCATAACGCATTTTATAATATGCTTGAGAGAAAATATTGGTTTTTATTATAAAACTAATTATCATTGTGTTGATATAGATGTTTTCTTTTTCACAGTTTAATCTTATTGTATTATATTTTCAAATTTTCTATTTGATTTGTTTGTGATCATATTGAGATAAACAACTACATTTCTTTTGTATTTCTAGTAATAACTATTAACGGCAATGTTTAATTTGTCCTGAATTAATGTCATATTATAACTGATAATTCTCTCTTTTTAAAAAAATCATAATGATCATAATCCTATTAAACACAAAATGTAGTACACAAATAAAATGTAAATATAGGGTGTAATATACTGATACAAGGTGTAATAGAAGATGTACTACATGTATACAAGATGTATACAATGTTAATAATAAATACAAGGTATAATACAAGGTGAAATATACGGCTGGAAGGTGTAATACACAGATACCTAGTGTCATAGAGAGATGAAATACATATGCTGTTGCAAGGTATGATACAAGCTGAAATTGTGGTGCATATATACAATGTAATACAGGATTAAAAGGTGTGTTACACAAATACATGCTGTTTCACTTAAATACTTTGTATAATGCACAGGTAAATAGTATAATGAATACATGCAAGGTTGTGATATACAAATACATTGTGTAATACACATACAAGATGTAAAACACCACACCATGTGCATTGCACAGATACAAGGTGTAATTCATAGGCATATAGTGTAATACATACATGCAGTGTACAACATGTAGATATATCATATAATACACAACTACAAGATGTAATACAAAATTTGTAGCACAAAGTCACTATGTGTACACCATAGTAAGCTGTTATGTACAGATATGTGTAAGGTACCAGGAGTAATAAAGAGGTAAAGGTTGTGATAACCTGATCAAAAACATAATGTAACTTAAAGACACAAATAATATTTCATAACCACACGGAGTAATACAGAAATATATATCGTATAATACATAGATACAATGTGTAATACGGAGATGTACAATGTGATACACAAATACATGCTATAATATATAGATTATACACATATTAAAGATGTAATATATAGTCAGAAGTTGTAATATAAGGTGTAAGGTATAGTACACAGACGAATAGGAGTTTAAGGCCCAACTATTTTTTTCAAGCCATATACATTTGAACATTGATTGTATCTGATGGTACAGGCGACGGACTCTCTAAAATTCCTCCAGGACTGAGTTTTTTTTTTGAAATTTGTCTTCTGGCTTGATTCGTCGAGCCTTAAGGGTAATTTGTGTGGTTGCTATATCTTCTTCGAAGTATTTGTGCATTAAGTACACGCTTTTTTGGTTCTTAATGATTCTTTTTATAGAAATTTACAAAAGCTCTTTGATGTTTTCCTGTTGCAATTGCATATTTAGAGGGTATAACCTTTATTTACGTTGTCCTGTGACTTTGAAATATGGGTTGGGTAGAGTGCGTACTTTTGTTGACCCGTTATCATATTTAGATGTCGAGAAGGACCAATGAAAATGGAGTGTTCAACCGAAAACATGACCTCCTCCAACGCTGACTTGTCTCGTGACCGTGTAAAATTTGTCTTTGAATGTTGTGTTAAAATTAACTTTTTCCAAATAATGGATATACAAGATTAAAATCATAACACTTTTTGTAAATGTTTTAACCCGAACTATGTGGGACAATATAATGCCGTTTCAGAATGATTGCTAAGAAGGATATGACATTAATTATCAGTGATCAGTAATATCATGAACTATTGTGGTTTGCGCCGAAACAATTTGAATTAAGTTATAATGTTTAAACTCTTACCCAACAGAGTGTTTTTCAATTTCTAGATTATTACTTAATGTGGAATTCATTCAAAGGTTGTTTCTGTTACATTTGCTTAATCATACTCTCATTTATATACGATGATTTTGTATAACAAAATTTTTGTATTTTTCGTTTAACAGGCAAACCAATCGCATACTGGCTTTGAATAACGGACAAAAAAGAAGAAGGTAGCAAGTACCGATATTATATGCATTAAGACGAACATCGTTCCCGAGACAGAACATAAAACAAAGAAAATAGGTACAAAAATGTATATTATTATTTACTATAAGTATGATGATACAAAAGAATGCGATTTAAAAGGGTTTGTCCCAATGTCAGAAAGGGAAATCCTTCCTTTCCGTCTATATTTTTCTCCGTTCGCTGTTTCTTTGTTATTGCTTGCCTTAAATGGTTAAAAACTCTGTATTGTTGCGCGGAAGATTAGTATGTGGAGAGAGTGAAGAACGAAAAATGTACAGATACAAAATGTTAACGTACATACAAAGTTGTAATGTTCCGATACATTGTGTTACTCACAGATCCAAGATGTAACACACAAAGTGCATAGCACAGATACAAGAAGTTATACACAGGTGTGTAGTGTAATACAAAAAATGTAAAGTGTAATTTGTAGATACATGGTGTAATACAAAAATACAAGATGTAATACACAATTTGTAGCCAAAAGTCACATGGTGTTATGCAGGATGTAAGGTGTAATGTTCAGATATATGATATAAACAGATACCTAGTGTAATAGACGGGCAAAATGTGTACTTATCTGATCAAAAACAGCATGTAACTTAAAGGCACAAAGAATATAACACAGAAACACGGTGTAATACAGAAATATATGGTATAATACATAGACACAAAGTGTAATATGTAGATATATCGTGTGATATACAAATAAAAGTTATAATACACACTTGAAAGATGTAATTCATAGTCACAAGGTGAAATACAACGTGTAATGTGTCATACACAGAATCGTACTGATAGAAGGTCTAGTATACTGATGATTGTTGTTATGCACAGGTAAAAATTGTGATACATTGACACATAATATAAAATTCATAAGTACAAGGTATGACGTTTTCTTTTCATATTATTGAACAACACACCAGATTTTAAAATGCAGTTTTCAGGCAAGTAATTGTCATTTTTTTATGTAAACAAACTGTTCAACCCTTGTTGTAGATTTGATTGTACATTGCTACGAAAGAGATTTTATGTTAAGCCTTTATACATATACGCAAACAGACATTTGATATACTACATTTAAAAATATAGCATGATTTCTGGATAATATTCTTAACATTGATTATCCGTTTTTCGTTTTTACCATTCGGATATTACTTCTTCATTTTTAGATTTACATCCCTACATTTATAACTATATTACACATACCATCAATTATGGCAAAAGGTATGATTTTAAAATGATCATTTTAAATTTCCATCATTTGGATTTGGATTTACAACAGGCAAGATCTTATGGGATATATATTTGTCAATTAATTCGGTTTGCCAGAGCATGCAATCATGTTGAAGATTTCAGAGAACTTATTCTATATTACATTTTATATATAAAAATAAGCTTCTGCAGCAATTACGTAAATACTTTGCTTAATTTTACTCTCGAAATTCAGATTCGGTTTAAATTTATAATACTTGTCAGCGGTCAAATCCATCAAGGTAACATTCCTCTTATTGATTTGTCTTCTTTGAGGTACTTGAACATTGAATAACTGCGTTTTTTTGTTCTTAATGATTGTTTCTTATAGAAATTTACAAGAAGATGATGGTGTTTTATCTGTTGTAACTGCACATGTGTTAAGGATTAACTTAAAGCGGATAATTTGTTTTAATTCTAGTATTAACTGGAATTCTACGAGAGTTGTTCAGAAAACTTGGAGACTGTCCATATAAAGTATAGAAGAACTATTGAGCATGTTGCTTACTTAAGTCTAACAAAAATTACCTTTAATAGAAATGCACTTTTCATCCGGGCTATCCGTGATATAAAGTCCACATAGTAGTTTGACTTTTGTATAATCTGTAGATACCGATACACTGCACTACCAATGGAGCCTTTGGAGTAATAGAAACACCAAGCTAGCATTCTTTCAGCCAAGGAAAGAGTAAAAATTCCTTGGGCTAAAGGTGGACAAAAATGCTTGAAAATTTATTGACTTGCAGGTTCTGTAAATACTGCTGTACAATATTATAATTTTCTTGCGCAGATGCATTGTCATTAATAACGCCGCCCCGTAAACCAGCTTATTGTTGATGTTTAACGTACTGTTTTGTAGCTGATTTTAGAACTTTGTCCAGTGAAAGATCTATTTGGTGCACTAGAAATGTGCAAAAAATGGACTTCGGAATTAAAGAAACTTGTGTAAAGAACCCTTCTTTTCGCAATACAGGTCGTTTTTGTCCTTTCCTAAACCACTGTTTGTTTTCACCCATATCTCACTCCCAGGGAAAAGTTCATTAAACCTCCCTCTCTCTACATTTTTATAGAGCAATAGAGTTTGCACTTTCGGCTTTTTGATCATTGGTTAAAAGGCAGGATGCCCACTTGCCAATACGTCCAATATTTCCAAGTATTTAGTTTAAATTTCACGAACACTTCATAATGAAATTCTCACCTATAAAATATGGTGAAGTGCTCCCGTATTATAGTAAAATTGAGTTTTCTCCATGATCCAGAAGGACCTTTAGATATAACAACACTATGTCTAAGTAATGGTAAACTTTTGCCGTTTGGCACTTACAGGCAGTTTCTGTGGTAGTCAATTAAATTAAAAATGTGTCATAATTTTCAGAATTAAGTTATTTTTGAGAGTGACAGTTCTGAAGCGTTATCGATATACCTAGTTGTCGAGGAACAATAATGTCTCAAGTCCTTAATTTATTAAATGAACTATTCTTCTTCTTCTTCCTATCAGCGTTTTTATTCCGTGATATGCAATACTGGGAAATATTAGAGCCTACGACTTATAATGTAAACAGTTTTGGGCATTTTTTTTCATTTGTGTATGCCGATTATGACATTTACAATTTGTTTGATAACTGTTTCCTTTAATTATCTAATAACTTAAATAACACAGTCTACCTCTTTCTAAAACAAGCTAGAAGTAAAGAGACACTATCAGGAAGTATCAGAATGATAACAGAAGGGATATAACACGTGACCATTAATTACTAGTAATGATAAATAACATAATAAACTATTGTGCTCTAAACTGAAATTAAATTAATTCGGTTATAAAATTTAAAGAACTGTTCCAACAGAGTACAATTCAGTTTCTTGATTAGCATTCAAAAATTCAGATTAGAGGCTTGTATTGTGTTGCCTATTTATGACAAAATTATAACTTGGGTCTTATATAATACTAATTCATTTATAGCTCACCTTAACCAAAGGCTCAAGTGAGCGTTTGTGATCGCATGATGCCCATCGTCCGTCGTCTGTCCGTCCGTCAACATTTTCCTTCAAACAATATCACCTCTGAAACCACTGGGCTGAAATACAAGAAACTTCACAGGAATAATCCTTGTATAAACCTCTACCAAAGGTCTTTAAATGATGTTGTTCTAAGCAGAACTCTGGTTGCTAAGGCAACCTAAAATGTAAATAGATTAATTCTCATATATTTATTGACTGTAAGGTGTAAAACATAATATTTTTTTTCATTATAGCTGGAAGAAGTAGAGAAATTATTTTAAAGAAATAAGTAAATACAGTTTAAATGTGTATCTAAAAATGAAAAAAAAAAACAACACACAATTCTGTTTTCTGTGGCCATGGAAACAAAATGGCCGCCAATTTGACTATATATTTAACTGCTCATAACTTCTCCATTTCTACTCCTATTTTGAAAATTCTTTCACTTCTTCAAATGATTTAAGAAATCCTAGCTGACGAAATTAACGTAATAACAACGTTGCTTTTCCCTTTAATAGTTTAGAAATGGAATTCGTATTTATTTTATAGCTCTTATTAAAAGAGTTTCAACAGACGCGATGGACCGCGAGTGGATATAATGCAATTGGCCACTGAATGAATAGGACTGATGAGGTATGTGAAAATTGTATATGAGTTACATTCTTTGCTTCCAAGGGATCTTTTTACGATTTTCATTAAATTTGTAAGTTGTGAAAAGGTAATATCTGAATATAGCTGAAGGATTAGGCAATAATAAGTCAGAGGATTATTATTACTTTTTACTGCTTGTTGATGCAGTTAATAGATATAACTTTTTTAACAGTTGTTCAGAAATTTCAAAACAGGGAACCAATACACAGGAAGTATGCGACAAACGGAAAGTGCATTTAATCCTGGGTGACTCAAATTCTTTAAAAGTGCACGTTAAAAATGACAATATCAAAAACATTTCTTTTTCAGGAAAAACACTAAGCGATGTTGATTCTTTAAAAGCAAAAACAAAATTCAAACAAGATGAAAAAGTTGCATCAGTGGTAATACACCTTGGTACAAATGACATGAAAAGTGGTAAGGTCAAGTCTGTGACTGAACATGCAAAATGTGCATTGAAAAAAGTTGTAAATAAATGGCCAAACACTCCAGTTGCGTTCTCGAGCATCATGCCGAGACTGGGGAAGAGCATGCTTGCTAAAGCCGTGAATTCTGATTCAAAAATTGTAAACAAGGCCGTCTTTGAATACTGTAACTCCACGCCTGGGTGTCATTTCTTGGACAACGATCAGTTATTTTTTGAAGGCCAAAACATTAAAAAATCTCTGTACGATGCTCGAGATCCATCCGGTGTGCACGTGTCCGATGAGGGGGCTGAGGAGCTTTATTGCAATTTTCAAGCATTTTTCTTTGAGGGGGAGTCTGACGAATTAATGGGCCAAACGCCGCACATGAAAAAAAGAGTAAGGGTAAGTGACTCCTCAACTCCGCCTTCGGCTACACGTCCAAAACCAAAATACGGTAAAAACGACCAAGATACACATCTATGAATTACAGTATTTGTTCTATAAATGTGAATGGCCTAAGAAATGAAAAGAAAAGGGACTTAATATTTAACTGGTTAAAACAAAAGAACTATGATAGAATTCTTTTACAAGAAACACATTGTGGAAATGAATTTGAAGCTAAACAATGGGCGCGTCAGTGGGGAGGTAAATCATACTGGAATAACAGTAACAACTATTCAAAGGGGGTATCGGTTTTAATAAAAGATAAACTGTCTATAAATGTAGATAATCCCCACAATAATAGTGACGGTCGATTTATGTCAATCACGTTTGAATTAGACACACAAAAAATGTACAGAATATCAAATATTTACGCCCCAAATGACATGAAAGAAAGGAAAATATTTTTTAACTTTGTTAAAGAGAATTTATTGCAGTTTGACATGCCACATATAATTGCGGGTGACTACAACTGTACTTTAAATACAAGTTTAGATCGGAAGATCAGCTCGATGCGCGCGCACGAAGATTGTGGGTCACGTGATCTCTCAAATTTAATTTCTTCGCTTGATGTAGAAGATATATGGCGAAGGCGCTATCCGTCAACGAGAGATTATACATTCGTACATAACAACAGCAAGTCGCGTATTGACTATTTTCTTACCTCGAAGTCGATCAATAACGAAAAATTATATACGAAAATTACACATTTCATGTTTTCGGATCACGACCTAATTTCCTTAAAAATAAACATAGAAGACGTAGAAAGGGGGCCGGGTATTTGGAAACTAAATACCAGTATTCTCGATAATCCTAATTATGTTTCTCTAGTAGAAGAGTTTTGGGCGGTTTGGAAAATAGACAAGGCAGAATGTAATTCGAAAAGAAAATGGTGGGACTTAACTAAATGTAATATAAAATCAATAACAATTGCTTTTTGCTCCGAGCAAAAACGAAATAAACCAAATATTTCAACTCTTGAAAACAGGTTAGAGCTTTTATTAAGCAGAAAAGAAAATAGTGGCACAAATGATCCCGAAATAGAAAATCTAAAGACTCAAATAAAACAATTTTATGAAAATCAAACAACCGCTGCAAAAATAAGGTCAAAGGCACAATTTATTGAGGAAAATGAGACATCCTCTGCTTACTTTTTTAATCTTGAAAAAAGAAACGGAAAGCAAAAGCTTTGGTCGAAAATAAAATCAGAATCAGGAAAATTTGAATTTGGTATAGAAAACATTTTAAAAATTCAAACAAAATTTTACAAAAATTTATTTCAAGCTGAAAATATTGATTATGAATCAGCGAATATTCTACTCTCCAACATAAGAAATCAATTGACGACAAGCGATAAACGTTCACTTGAATCAAAAATCAATGTAATAGAATTAGAAAATTCAGTGTTTAAATTCAAAAAATCGAAATCACCGGGCATTGACGGAATTCCAGCTGAGTGGTATCAAAAATTTTGGTATTTGATACAGCATGATTTCAAAGAAACTGTTGATGAAATTTTAGAAAACAACTCTTTAAGCGACTCCCAATATAAGGGAGTACTATCATTAATGTATAAAAAGGGAGAGCGGGAAGATTTGAGAAATTGGAGGCCTATAACCCTACTTAATGTTGATTATAAAATTGTGGCAAAATGTCTTTCGGAACGCTTAAAACCAGTTTTACCATATTTAATCAATTCTGATCAAAAAGAGTATATAGAGGGCAGAAATATTAACGAGGCAAATAGATACATTCAAGATTTAATTAATTATTGTGATAATGAAAATCAAGACGGTCTTATCATTTTTCTCGATCAGGTCAAAGTGTTTGATCGGTGCGAATGGAAATGGATTGATTTATGTTTACAAAAATTCGGATTTGGTCAAAACTACAGAAACTGGGTCAACATGCTTCTTGAAAACTCAAAAGTGAGTATTCAGTGTAATGGTTTTACGTCAAGTTTTTTCACTATCACGCGTTCAATAAAACAAGGTTGCCCATGTGCACCTTTTTTGTATATCCTACAAGCAGAACCTATGGCCTGCAAAATACGAAATAATAACCGAATAGCAGGCATCCAACTTCCGGTACTTGATGACGTCACCCATGAAGCAAAAATAAACCAGTTTGTGGATGACACGCAATTGTTCGCGAAAAATGAAGACTCTTTGTACCATATTTTCAAAGATCTTAAACTATATGAACGCGCGTCTGGGGCAAAATTAAACAAAGAAAAAACTACAGGTCTATTTATTGGCAGATTAAAAGACAAAACTCCAAACTATAAAGAAATAAATTGGACTAAGTCTTTTGTTAAAACGCTTGGCATTCATCATGGCTACGGCATTGACAACGAGGACATCTGGAGAAAAAAAGTCAATAAAATTAAATCATGTCTAGAAGTTTGGAAATCAAGAGATCTCACTTTTAACGGAAAATCATTGATCATCAAAACTTATGTTTTTTCAACTATAATGTACGAACTAGAAACACGCGGTATACCTGAAAGAAACGCAAAAGAAATAGAGCAAATAATTTTCAATTTTCTTTGGGATAATAAAAAGCCTCTAGTTGCAAAAAATACACTTAAGCGTGAAAAATATTCCGGCGGTCTCAATCTTTTTAGTATATCAGACCTGAGCATGGCTTTAAATATAAGAATGTTATACAAGATTTTGCATGCAGATGTTCAAAACTGGAATGTAATAGGAAAGTCTGTGTTGTCTGCACGAGATAAAGAATATTACCAAAGATATTTTATATGTACATGCTCATTTTTTGATAAATCACTTTTGAAAACCCCGGTTCATGTTTTTTACATGCAAGCAATAAAAAGCTGGTGTGATTTTCTCAAATGTTTTGAACCGTTAAAATCGGACGACCTCTTAAACTGTAAATTATTTGGAAACCATATAATTTTATCACGCAGTAAGCCACTGTATTTTAAGTCCTTTTTGGAAAGTAATACTGTTACAATTAAAGACGTCTGGGATTATTCAAATAGAAATTTCATTTCAGAAAGAGAGCTTCTACGAAAATTAAAGAAGTCCACTAACTGGATTGCAGAGTGGATGAAACTTAAATCCAGCATACCGAAAGAATTTACGAATATCTTAAAGCTAGGTTCCTAAATACAGGTTAATGATCAAAATAACCGAAATATCATTTTGTCCCAAAGAAATTTAACTGTCTGTACGCAAAATGGAAACGTAATTCAGCCTAGTAAATTGCAAATACGCGACATTTTAAATGTATTTGTATGACATAATCAACCAAAAAAACTTCATACAGAACAAAAATGGGAAGAAAAGTTTAAAACTACAAGCGTTTTGATAAACTGGAATTGCACTCGGTCAAATTTGTACCGCTGTTACTCCACAAAAAAAGCTAAGCTGTTCCAATGGAAATTTTTACATAATTGTATTTTCACAGAAAACAAACTAAGTTTGATGCGTCTCTCAAACGGTATTTGTAACATGTGTAAATCTCACAGGGAAACATTAATACATTTATTCTGGGAGTGCGAAAAAGTAAAACCAATCTGGAACTATATTCAAACAATATTAGAAGAACCATTTAAAATACTGAATATTAAAAATATTTTATCGTTTGAAGACATTGCTTTTGGACTTTCTTCAAATAATGTTAATTTAATCAACACGTTTATATTCGAGACTAAATGGCACATTTGGAAATTTCGGAATTTTCATAAATTCAGAGCTGAATTAGAAACCCCTTCACTTAAGAATTTAAAAATGTCAATAACCAACACCGTAAGACAATTAATACAGTATCAAAACACGACTAATGAAAACCAACAAGTGGTTTATTATATAGTAAATACAAAATGTTCTGTTGAAAAAGAATAATAAAAAAAGAGAGTAAAAGAGGAAATTAATGTAAGATAATCTGAATTTTTGATTGATAATCAGCACTAACATGTTCAAAGTGAAAATAATGTTGAATTTTAATGTTTCTAATATTTCAACTTTTCTTCTTATTCACAAGATTATAAGAAATAAGTCAACATTCATATACCATATGTGTGGTATACAAATACCATTATAAAAACATTTTGTATATATGTCAGAGTATATCACCATTGAAAAATAACGATTTTCAAGTACAACGAAGATCTTGGATTGCATGCCACAAATCTTGATTTTAAATGTATTTTCTTTCAAAAAAAAGAAAAAAAAAAGTTGTTTTGAAATATATTCTGTAGATAGTTGGCCAACAGAGTGCTTGTAACTGAAGGAATAGGTGCAAAAATCTCTTCTTTAGGCCCTTTTTAGAGACACTGTTTTTTATCCGCCTTTGAGGTAAGATATACTATACCCATGTCTCCTTCCCCATGAAACGTCATAAAACCTTTAATCTGCATTTTTATAGAGTTTTAGAGTTTACATATTGGGCTTTTACTCTTTGCTCAAAAGGCAGAATTCCCATCTGCACATGCGTTCGATATATCAAGTGTTTAGTGTTCGATATATGATAGTATTTCATGAACACTATCCGATGAAACCCCACTATCACAAGTGTCTGAATTCCTCTCGTATTATAGGAAAATTGAGGGTTCTTAATGATCCCAAAGGACCAGTTAATATAACAGCACTGTGGCCAAGGATGGAGAGACTTTTTACAGCCGCCACATGGCACTAACAGGCAGCTTTTGTGATAGTTCATTAAATCCAAAATGCGTCATGATTTGAATTAATTTTGGAAGTGGAAGTTCAAAAGTGATATCTATATACCTGTCATCATCTTTATTCCCTCGTATACAATACTGGTAAATGTCAAAGTATATGAATTACAATGTAAAATGTTTCAAACAATTGTCGTTTGTGTATGCTTTTTATAGCAATTTTGTTTGATAACTGTTTCCTCTAATTTTCCTCTAAGATGAACTGCCATCACAGAGTATTGTATGTTAATCTTTCCTAGAGGACACTAGAAGTAAAGAAACACTATGAGGCAGTATCTGAATGACTGCCAAGAAGGATATAATACTTGAATATTAATCACAAGTGAAAATAATATCATAAATTATTTGGTTTGAGCCGAGACAAAAGGAATTATGTTATAATGTTTACACACATATTCAACAGAGTTTAACTCAATTTCTAAATTATGACTAAATATCAAATTGATTCACAAGTTGTTCTGTAACAGTTGTTTAAAGTGCTTAACTTGATTGAAATGCGATTATCTTTGATGTCGAAAATTGTGTATCTTTGAACAGCAAAAACAATCATAGACTTGCATTGAATAATGAACGAAAAGAATAAAACTAAGGGAAAAAAATACCGAAATATGCCTGAAAACGATCATCTATGGCAAGCCAATTGTCCAATAATTACGTGAACCCCGGTTCACGGTCGAAAAACTAGGATTAACGATCGATAAACTAGGTTTTTCGAACTTAAAACTAGGTTTTTCAAATACTAACCTATATTTTCGAGTGAAAACATCAGATACCGGGCGTAATCCATAGTTTACGCTCGTGAACCCAGGTTTACGTTCGATAAACTAGGTTTCTCGATTGAACTATAAATTTCGGTCGTTATCCTATGTTTACGGCCGTAAACTTAAGTTTACGAACGTGAACCTACGTTTACGAGCGTGAACTATGGTTTACGTCGTTATCCTATGTTTTCGCTCGAAAAAATAGGTTAGTATTTGAAAAACCTGGTTTTACGTTTGAAAAACCTGGTTTTATCGAACGTAAACCTAAGTTCACGCTCGTAAACCCAAGTTCACGTTCGTAAACCTTATATCACGCTCGAAAATATAGGTTCAGGTCCGTAAACTATGGTTCACTGTCGTAAACATAGGTTCATGTCCGTAAACATAGGTTCATGACCGTAAACCCATGTTCACGCCCGAAATTCATTGTTGATTCTATAATCCTAATATATCGACCGTAAACCATGGTTTACGTTTGATAAACTAGGTTTCTCGATTGAACTATGAGTTTCGGTCGTTATCCTATGTTTACGATCGTTATCCTATGTTTACGCTCGTAAACCCCGGTTCACGCTCGTAAACCATAGTATACGAACGTGAACCTATGTTTACGGCCGTGAACTGGGGTTTACAATCGTGAACCTACATTAACGAGCGTGAACTATGGTTCACGGCGTTATCCTATGTTTTCGCCCGAAAATATAGCTTAGTATTCGAAAACCCTAGTTTTATGTTCGAAAAACCTAGTTTATCGATCGTTAATCCTAGTTTTTCGACCGTGAACTAGGGTTCACGTAATTATTGGACAATTGGCTTGCCATATTGTTACAAATCGATAAACACGGTTTTACGAAGGTAAACTGTAGTTCACGGCCGTAAATCTAGGTTCACGCTCGTAAATATAGGTTCACGACCGCAAACATAGGTTTACGGCCGAAATTGATAGTTGATTTCATAATCCTAGTATATCAATCGTAAACCATGGTTTACGTTCGATAAACTAGGGTTCTCGATTGAACTATGAATTTCGGTCGTTATCCTATGTTTACGACCGTAAACTTGGGTTTACTTACGTGAACCTACGTTTACGAGCGTGAACTACGGTTTACGACATTATCCTATGTTTTCGCTCGAAAAAATAGGTTAGTATTTGAAAAACCTGGTTTTACGTTTGAAAAACTTGGTTTTTCGAACGTTAACCTGAGTTCACGCTCGTAAACCCAAGTTCACGTTCGTAAACATAGGTTCACGCTCGAAAATATAGGTTCAGGTCCGTAAACTATGGTTCACGGTCGTAAACACAGGTTCATGGCCGTAAACCTATGTTCACGCCCGAAATTCATTTTTGATTCTGTAATCCTAATATATCGACCGTAAACCATGGTTTACGTTTGATAAACTTGGTTTCTCGATTGAACTATGAGTTTCGGTCGTTATCCTATGTTTACGATCGTTATCCTATGTTTACGCTCGTAACCCCGGTTCACGCTCGTAAACCATAGTTTACGAACGTGAACCTATGTTTACGACCGTGAACTGGGATTTACAATCGTGAACCTACATTTACGAGCGTGAACTATGGTTCACGGCGTTATCATATGTTTTCGCTCAAAAATATAGGTTAGTATTCGAAAAACCTAGTTTTACGTTCGAAAAGCCTAGTTTATCGATCGTTAATCCTAGTTTTTCGACCGTGAACTAGGGTTCACGTATTTATTAGACAATTGGCTTGCCATAAACATCGTTCTCGAGAGAGACAAATATCAAGAAAAACGGTACACATGATTTGTAACATTATCTACTATAAGTAGGAACGTTATACATGTATATGAATGCGATTTATATATGTACCAATAACTTACAGGAAAATTCATTCCCGTACATATTTTTGTATGTTCGGCAGTTTTATTTTTATTATTGCTTGCAAAATATTTCGAACATATAATGCCTCTTAACTGTTAAAGACTTTGTATTTTGCGCGATGATAATGGTTGTTGTTTACAATTTTGATATACACGTTTTCCCTTAAATTATTTGTTTTGAAAGTTTTGGTAAGTAAGAAAAGGACATCCATAATGTCACCCTTACAGAACTGCAGAATACTTCTAGTAGGTTTGGCAGTATATCTTGAGTACAGAAGCAGCATTGCTGTTATCATTCTGCTCATAATTTCCATTTAATGTCAATGTAAGAAGTATGAATTTAGCATGCTTCAAATACTACAGAAATGTTGCTTATGTACGATTTACTTCAAATGTAGCATATTTGCAAATATGCTGTTTTGAAGCATCCATGCAGTATCATTGAATTATACTGAAAATATACTGCAGATATGCTGCAAATGCAGTATATTATGCAAATACAACATATACTACAACACTGCAACTAGATCAAACATTCTATTTTCCAACATGTATATAATTGTACACTGCAGCGAACCGTAGTTTGTTTCAATGATTTCAATTACTCTTTAAATATACCACTTAATTTTGTTGTATTGTTAGATCTTGTCACTTGATAAAACAATCGGGAGATTTATTTGATACCGTGTGTATTCTTGCAAAGTGTATCAAATACTATCACTACATCGCATAAATGCTTGCGCGATTATGAAATTGTTTAAATGCCAAATATAAAACTAGCACACTGCAGATATGCTACAACTGAAATGGAGACAGTAACTACTCACCTATTTTTCAAGTATATATCAATATGTACTGCAGCATATATGAAGTTTATCTCCACTATAAAAATTATCCAGCAAATGTGCTGTATTTAGACTGGAACTATTACGCGTCAATACATACAGACAGCTCCTTTGTGGGAAATTCAAAAGCATTTCATGAACAATTCTAGAAATAGCAACATTGTTAATTTGGTTTTAAGAACCAGTTTCTGAACTGTTCAGAATCAAGAAATTCGCCACATCAAGAACTAACGTTTAAGAGCAGAACAAGTTCTTAAATAGGCAAAGAACTGGTTCTTAGAACAGATGAAATATAGACTTTTCAAAACGTCACAGGAACGTTTCTTGAACTGTTTATAAATTTAGTGACACATAAATTGATGAAAGGAGATCCTTTGGGCGGTCATGTACATTCATTCTAAATGTAATTAGATGTTAACTTTTTATTTGTTAAGATGTTGAATAGATGTTAAATTCCTTTTAAATTGTTGTAAAATGATTCCGAGTTTGTTTGTGCTAATAATAAACTGTATGATACATTTGTATTGAATATAAAATGTTATTAATCTGCATCTGCTTCTGATGAATGGTTGGATTTTGGTTCGCTTTGCTATTTGTAATGATAAAGAATTACTCCGTTTACTCAATTTTGGAAAAGATGAAAACACTCTTAGCACGTTTTCATAATAATGCCAGAGAGAAAATAATGTTTTTTTTTTATTGAAAAGTAAATTTTGTTTAATATAGCTGTTTCATTTTATTTATTTTTTAATTATATTGATATTTATTATGTCTCTAAATCTATGTTGAGTTGATTTGTGATCTTATTGAGATAGACGCCTACATTTTTTTTGTATTTTTAACAGTTAATTTATTTATGGCAATGTTTAATTTACACACGTTGTAATAGAAGTGGTGATACATAGATACAAGGTGTTATACAAGATTAATACAAACAAAACAAGGTTTAATACAAGGTAAAATACACGGAGGAAGGTGTAATACATAGATACATGGTGTACTAGAGAGATGAAATACATATGCAGTTGCATTGTATGATACAGGGTGAAAATGTGATGCACACATACAATGTAATACACAGGTACAACGTGTGATGCACAAATACTTGATGTTTTACATAAAAATTTGGTAAAAAGCACAGATACAAGGTATAATATATATATATACAAGGCTGTGATATACAAATTCGTTGAGTAATACACGGATACAATGTGTTATTCACAGGCATATAGTGCCATACATAAATGCAAAATGCATTATGTAGATATACCTTGTAATACACAAATACTAGATGTAATACAAATTTGCAGCACAAAGCCAGAAGGCTTAATACAAGGTATAAGGTGTTAAATATAGATATATATTGCAATACAAATGTACCAGGTTTAATAAAGAGGTATACGGTGTTATAAACTGATCAAAAACAAAATGTAACTTACATATACAGTAAACCTCACTTATAAGGAACTCGGATATAAAGAACACTCGGTTGTAAGGAACAGTTTTCAATTCCCCGATCTAATTCCTTCTTTATTCAACGTCAAAATTATCGGTAATAGGGATCTCGGTAATAAGGAACACTCGGTTATAAGGAACACTTTCTCAAGTTCCTAAGTACGAAATTCAATGGAAAACCCTTCGTTCATAGCGAACAGACATAAAGAATAATAATTATTGAAAACCGGAAATAAACAGGAGAATCGCTGATGGCGCCAGAGTAACGTAGACACTTTCACGCACTTTCATAAAAAGAAAATATATAATATTATCATTAACATTTAACGAATACTAGACGATAGTAGACTTATATTTACTCAAGTTTATGTTCGATAAGGTCTAGAATATAGATGAATGGTGGTATGCATAGGTAGAAAAATGTAATACACGGGTACGTAATGTGACATGTATACATGGTACAAAGCGTGACGCTTTCTTTTCTTTTTATTTCCTTTAATTGAACAATACTTACATCAGGTTTGCGAAAGCAGTTTTCAGACAAGTAATTGGAATTTCTATGTGAACAAACCATGTACTCCCTGTTTCAGATTTGATTTTAAACTGTTATGAAAGAAAGTTTTATGTTGAACGTGTCTACAGATACGCAAGCAAACATTATTAATGCATTTTATAATATAGCGCTTTCTGTATGATATTCTAAATATTGATTATCCGTTTTCATTTGCTCTATGAGTAGATACTATTATTTCACGGAGCTTCAGTTAAATAATATTTACCATTCGGATACTACTGCTTCAGTTTTAGATTTACATCTCTGTATTAGAGGGCTATTGTTGCCTTCAGTTGCTCACAATACCTTGGGTATTTGACGTTTGATCATTATGTCCTACATGTCTATATGTGGAACATGCAGGTAATGTTTTAATATGTAAAATATTTTAGATACTTGAAGATAAAATGCCATGCCTTTTTGTTTGGAGGGGAACTCTTTTATTTACACTGTCCCGTGTCTTTGGAACATGGTGGGGGTAAGAGTGAGGTTGGGTGCGCACCATAAACCGGTTTAAGCTGCCCAGTGGTGTTTTTGCCACCGACCGTTCCAAGGCGGTGCCCCACTGTGTTCCTTTGTTTGTTCGTTTTGTCCTGATGTGTTGGCTTTGTGTGTGTGTGTGTGTGTTCCATTGTTTGTTCGTTTTGTCCTAATGTGTTGGCTGTGTGTGTGTGTGTGTGTGTGTGTGTGGTGCACGCGTCTGCGTGCTGTGGGTTTCGTTTTGAGGAGGCTGCGTTTTTGGTGCGTGGCATTCCCTGTTTGATATTTGTCTTTGTTTTTTTGATTAAATTTTAATGCCTTTCAAAAATATTCTAAGGAAATTACCTTGGGTCGTCAAGTATGTCGTGCTGCTGAACTTTTATAGAGTTAAAATGTAAGTTGTAAGTAAAATTCAAGATTACAATATATGACCAGAAGGGAATGTTTAATTTAAAGGAATACACTTATTACAATTTTGCTAAATTAAAACATCCATATGTCATTATTATATCATGAAGTGACATTTTATTTCAAATTATGTTTGCATTGAAAAAAAATCATTCAAAGAAATTCTATCTTCTGTCCTACTTGAAAAAGCTAGTTTATGCTTTTCCCTTTTAAGAGCAAACAGACAAAGGTGGAAACAGTTTGAAATATAGGAAGATTTAAAGATTTTTTAATGGAACTGTAGATACGTTTTAGAAGATACTATCCAAGCAACAAAAAGTGACAAGAGGGCCATAGTAGCCTTAAGTCGCTTATCTGACCTAGGATGAAACCTTGCACTTTCTTGTCGTACCTGTCTACATCTGGTTAATCAGCTAATATCTGAATGTGCAGAAGTAAGAATTTTAGATATTTCAATATAAAATGTAGTTTTTCAATGTTCATGTCTTTCAAACATAATTTTGTCGATTAACTGTTACAGGTCAAAAACAGATTCTAAAGAAAATGCACCGAGTTATTGTTTAGTGTTTAAAGTACGGTTTGAAACATAAATTTCATGACATTAAAAAGTAATTAATATATATTTCAGCTTTGAATGTGCTCCTGTATATATTGCATGTAATACAACAGGTAAATAACCATACAATGTTCTTTAGAATTGAAATGAATTGAACATGATAGAGTGTACAACAAATTCAAAATAGTGGGAGTCATTCAACATGTCGAGAAGGGAACTGAATTTAAACCAATACACTAATATCGGTTTGACTTTACTTAAATGTTCATGCATTATAAAGAGATGAAGGAAATGTAATGCATTAGTTTTCTAAACAAGCTTCAGTAAGTTATGAAACAATAAAGGCTATAATCAGTGAAAATATGTACGTTTTTCTAATTATTTGAAGATTCATTTAGAAAGCTTTCTTGAGAGAAAATGAGTGATAAATTCTTAGATAGAAGTATCTAGAGTCGGTCGTATATGTTAATTCTAACTTAGGTACAGTATTGAATATAAATGGTAAGACATTAATATTACACAGTTTAGAAATGAGATTCTCTTTTAGTTTATAGCACGTATTAGAATAGTTTCAACAAACACGACTGACCAAGCCACTGAATAATAGGACTGATAAAGGTAAGTAGTAAGTACACAGTGTATTTGAGTTAAATTTGTAAATTATGAAAAGGTAATAATTGTATATAAGAAGGATTATTATTACTATTTTACAGCTGTTTGATGTAGTTACTAGATAATACTTTCTAGCATGTATTAGAATGGTTTCAACAAACACGATTGACCAAACCACTGGATAATGGGACTGATAAAGGTAAGTATAAAGTGTATATGAGTTAAATTTGTAAATTATGAAATGATAATAATTGTATATAAGAAGGATTATTATTACCTTTTTACAGCTGGTTGATGTAGTTACTAGATAATACTTTCTAGATTCGTATTGAACTATTTTTGTAGATAGTTGGACAACAGGGCGTTTGGAATAGAAGGAAATTGTGTATAGATCACTTCGTTTGGCGATAACTGGTCGTTCTTGCCCTCTCCTAAACCCTTGTTTGTTTTGATCCGCACTTTCGGCTTTTTGCTCTTTGCCCAACAGGCAGGGTGCCAACATGCACGCGTGTTTGACAATTTCAAGTGTTTAGTTGAAATATTTTTATAACTTAATACTTTCCGCTGAAATGATCACTTTCAATATTGTCTAAATAATTCTCTAGTATTATAGTAAAATTGATAGTTTTCAATGATCTCTAAATACTAGTTAAATTAAATATAACAGCACTGTGTTCAAGAATGGGGAGAAAATCATAGCCGCCACATAGTACTTACAGGCATGTGTCATGATTTTCAGATTTGAAATTAATTTTGCGTGTGACGTTCAAAAGTGTCAAATGCTATAGTGGTAAATATTACAGTCTATGAATTATAATGTAAAAAGTTTACAGTTTGTTCGACAACTGTTTCCTCGAATTTCCCACTAACTTTAGTTGCAATCACAGTGTATTGTATGTCTATCTTTTTCTAAAACAAGCTAGAAGTGAAATCAGAATGATTGCCTAGAATGATATTATGATTGAATATTAATTATCAGTGAAAGAAAAGAAATTAAGCTACAATGTTTAAAAACAAATCTAAATCTAAATGATTGTTTAATGTTAAATTCATGCATTTACATTGTATGGTACAAGGCGAAAGTGTAATTCATATATACAATGTAACACACGTACAAAGCTTGAAGCACAAAAACATGCTGTTTCACATAAATACTTGGTCTAATGCACAGATATAAGTTGTAATACATATATACAAGGTTGTGATATACCAATACATTGTGTAATAATACTTAGATAAAGATATAACACACCACACAAAGTGCATTGCACAGATACAATGTGTATTTCACAGGCATACAGTGTAATGCATACATGCAAAGTAAAATATGTAAAATACGATGTAAGACACAAATACAAGATGTAATACAACATTTGTAGCACAAAGTAACCAAGTGTGTAAACCAAGGCATAAGATGTAAAAAAAGTCAAGGTATGCCAACAAGTTATTTGTGATCATTATGCTTTAAGTACCTCATGCACCGTAAGATATTAGTGAATTTCAACATTTATATGGTGCAGAGTCATTTAATATGTCTAGAATAAAAAGTTATATATAAAGACATAAACATATATCAATTTTGCTAAGATGAGACTTTAATTTATTATTATTATTATTATTATACCACATTTTTATAGCACTCTTTTCATGCACTTGTACACGTTCAAAAGTGCTTTACAGAATAAATTGCAAAAATACAAACAAATACGTATACAAAGATAATGCATTCCACATTAACAAAAATCATGAATGAAAACAAGTATAATTAAAAAAAAACAAGATAAAAAAAAAAAAAATAAATGTATCGGTCAGTTAACAAAATATTGTACAAAGAAGTGGGTTTTGAGCAGGCTTTTGAAAGCAGCTAGCGTGTCAACTTCCCTGATCTTGACAGGAAGAGAGTTCCAAAGCTTTGGAGCAGTGCACGAAAAGCTGCGATTGCCATACATCATGGTATTAGATTTTGGCATAACCAGTGACAGCGTGTCTTGCGATCTTAGGGTCCTGACCGGTTTATACACTTCTAGCATATCCCTAATATAGGCAGGGGACTGATTGTGTAACGCCTTAAAGGTGTGGGTCAGAACCTTGTACTGCACCCTGTATTTCACTGGCAACCAGTGAAGCTCCTTCAGAAACCGGTGTTATATGATTGCGACGGGGCGTCTTAGTGATTACGCGAGCTGCAGTGTTCTGGACATGTTGCAACTTGTTAAGTGTGCTGTTTGGTATACCACTTAACAAGGCATTACAGTAGTCTAACCGTGAAGTAACCAGGCTGTTTATAAGGGTTTTTGTGGCATCACTGGTAAGATTACCGTCTGATGTGACCTATTCTGCGAAGTTGTGCATATCCAGCCCGGCACACCGAGTTGACCTGTTGTTCCATATCCATACCGCTGTCAAATACTGCTCCAAGATTCCTAACACATTTCGTGGATTTTATCACAGAATCACCGACCTTCACAGAAACGTCATCAATGTACTTGGAGTTACGCTTTGATGTCAATAGCATTACCTCAGTTTTGTCAGCATTGAGCTTCAGCATGTTGGAATTCATCCACGAGACAATTTCAGTCAGACAGCTCTCAATGCGGCGCAAAGCTTCACTTCTGGCCACAGCCTCTATCGGCTTAAAAGATAGGTATAATTGAGAGTCATCAGCGTAGAAATGATGAAGAAGTCCATGACGTCTGCATATGGCACCCACGGGTTTAGTGTACATGATATAGTTCTTTGGACCAAGCACTGATCCCTGGGGCACACTGTATTTCATCAACGTAGGCGTCGACAACTCACCATCAACGCATACAGTTTGATAGCGGTCACTAAGATATGATGACATCCATGCAAGTGCTTTGTCTGTGACTCCAAAATGATGTTCGAGCGGTGTAACAGTGTTTGGTGATCAATCGTGTCGAAAGCCGCAGAAAGATCGAGTAGCACGAGGACTGTTACAGAATTTTGATCGAGAGATGTGAGGATGTCATTCTGTACCTTTATCAAAGCCGACTCAGTTGAATGAAACTTTCTGTAAGCAGACTGCAGTCCCTCATGTAGTTCATTTTCACTCAAGTGCCGCTCAAGACGCGCATCTACTACCATTTCTAAGATTTTTTAAATGAAAGGGAGGTTAGATACAGGCCTGTAATTTTTGAGAATGTTTGGTTCAAGACCTGGTTTCTTAAGCAGGGGTCTTATCCTAGCACTTTTAAACTCTTTTGGTACATAACCTAATTCCATTGATGTATTTATGATGTTTGTTATCATGCGGCAAGAGCTCATCGAGACATTTCTTCAGAAGCCATGTTGGTAAAGGGTCAAGTTCGCAGGATTTGTTTGGAGATTTTTGTATAATTTGTTCTACCTCTTCTATCGTTGCAGGAGCCAAATCAATAAGACAGTTTGCTACTTCTTGGTGTTCTGGACAATGCAAGTCTACTGAATCACGATCAGTTTGGCTATGCGAAATAATATCATTCCTAATGTTCTCAATTTTCTCGATGAAAAAGTCACTAAACTTCTGCGCAAGTTCCTTTGGTGATGTGTTAGAGGGACGGGAAGCATCTTGGCTGTCTCCTAGTAGATTTTTGGTTATCTTGGCCAAACTTTTGTGGTCAGTGCCACACGACTTCACCTTATCAGAGAAGTAGTCGGTTCGGGCCTGAATTAGGAGTTTATTCATGGTAGCACATTGGTCCCTATAAAGTTGATGGTCGATTGTTAGTTTGGATTTACGCCACTTCCGCTCAAGCTTGCGTTTTAAGTGTTTAGCCTCATGAAGTTCGTCTGTAAACCACGGACAGCTAGGTCGAAGAACGATAGTTTTTGTGCGTAAAGGAGCGTGTTTATCTATCAGTAAGGATAATCCTTTTGAATATGCATTTACTAGCTGATCCACGTCTGCGCCTTCTGGAAGCGTATTTAGTGCAAGGGACGCTGAGATGTCTTGTTTGAAAGAACTTACGTCAATAGAGCGTAGTTTCCGAAAAGAAACTTGCTTCCGTATCGGAGCTGGTTTTGCGGCACTGGCGTTGAAGTGAATTGCATGGTGATCCTGTGACATATTACCAGTATTGTCGCAAAGACCTGGATCGATGACCTCAACACATGATATTATTTTGCTGTCGTTCCTGGTTATTACAACATCTAATGTATGACCGCGGGCATGGGTTGGTCCGTTCACATGTTGATGCATACCACATGACTGAAGTTTTTATCATTTTTGTATCATTTTGCTACATTTGAAATGAGAATATATTTGAAAATATTTAAAATACTTGTTTTTACCTTTTCACTTGAAAACGTTAGGTGATGTTTAACCATACTTGGAACAAAAATAAACATGTCAAACCACAGCTTGAAATGAATAAAGAAGTTAACCCTGTACTGGATAAGTACATAAGATTTAGCAGATATTATCAAAACAACTTGCCTGTAAAGGTAAGATGTTAGTTAATTCCATTACACGTATATTATTAGCTGTAGTATGTACTTCATGCAGTAAGCCATATGTATATCCAAGCAATGATCTTGAGGAATGATTTGAACTTGAAAAGGGGAAACGATGAATTCAAAGCAGCGAAAGTCATAGAGTAAATCCAGAAGGGAATTTTATATTTAATGCAATACATTTATTATAATATATAATATCTTTAAACTGTTTTTGTCTTCCGTCATAGTTCAGAAAGCAGTTGTTGTTTTATTATTTTAGAAACATAAAGGCAAAGGTGGAACAGAAGGAAGTAATTACTATAGCTCGATCAGTAGGCAACCTTCAGCAGAAATAATCTAAATAACCACAAATAAGGAGAAAGCTATAGTGCCCTAAAGTCGCTTACATGATTTTGAATATTTGATGTTGCATCATTATTTCATACATGTCTATATATGGATTAGCATGTAATATTTTAATATGCATAAGTAAGAATTTGTAGATTCTTTAAGAAAATGTTCGTGTCTTATAAATATATTTTGATCAGGTAAAACAGAAAAAATATACTGAGGAAATTGCCCTGTGGCATCTGAGAATTTTACTTGTCAAGTATGTCATGCAGCTGAACTTTAAAAATTCATTGTGCTACAGTATGTATTTTATGTGATAAAAGCATTTATTTAACCATGCAGAAATCTTAGAACTATCTTAACATGAAGAGGCGTGATTACAATCTATATGATTTAACAATTTTGCTAAAACTTAAATGTAATATTGTTGTATCACTGAGTTACATTTCATCTGAGATTATATCTGAATATCAAAACTTGCAAACACATTATATCTTCCTTTTATATTTGAAAAGCTAGGTATTTAATTATTGTAGCCGCAAAAGGCCATAGGTTGAAGAACAACTTGAAATATAGGAAGTTAAAAATTCTATAACTGAACTTGTAGATGAGATTCAGCAAATATTATCAAGAAGTATCAATACGGCCATAGTAAACTTAGGTCGCTCAATCTTGCACTTTTTGTCCTGATTACATCTAAATCTCAGGAAAGTATCTGGGTGTGCGGAGGTAACCATTTTGAGCACTTCAATATCAAATGTCGTACTTAGAATTGTCATGTCTTTCTAACATAATTTTGTCAATTATTTGTTACAAGTAAAACAGAATCTAAGAAATGCATCAAGTTATTGCTAAACGTTTTAAATGCGACTAGTAACCTAAATTTTCGGATGTTAAAAGTAAAATGTATGCATATTTCAACTTGCAATGTACTCCTGTATGTATTGCATGAAATAAAACAGGTATGAACATGATAGAGTACAACGACCAATTCAATATTATATTTATATATAATATAATATCTATTTGGGTTTAGCGAAAATTAAAGGAATTATGTTAATATAATGATTAAACACATATTCAACAAAGTTTAACGCAATTTTTAAATTATTACTAAATGTCAAATTAATTCAAAGGTTGTTCTGTAACAGTTGTTTATAGTGCTTAACTTCATTTAATGCGATTATATTTGATGTCGAAATTTTTTTTGAACAGCAAAAGCAATCGTAGACTGGCATTGAATGATGGAAGAAAAGAATAATGGTAAGGAAAGAAGTACCGAAATATTCATGGAAATGAACATCGTTCTCGAAGTAGACAAATGTCAAGAGATGCAGTACACATAATTTGTAATATTATCTTCTATACGTAGGAACGTTTTACATATATATGAATGCGATTTATATATGTACCAATAACTTACAGGAAAATTCTTTCCCGTACATATTTTTATGTTCAGCTGTTTTATTTTTATTATTGATTGCAAAATATTTTGAACAAATAATGCCTCTTAACTGTTAATGACTTTGTATTTTGCGCGGAAAATTGGTATGCAGAGATGATGGCTGTCGTTTCCTATTTTGATATACACATTTATCCTTAAATTGCATCTTTTGAAAGTTTTGGTATGTAATTAAAGGACAATCCGTCATATGAGCGCAAAAACTGGATAACTGACATTTTTTCCAAAAATCACTTTTTTGCATATTTTAGTCCAAAATGATGTCATACATATGCCCACCATTTATTTTTTCAAGTTTTTATTTAAAAAACCCTTTTTTCAGAAGTTTGCAAACCAAGTTTTAATAAGAGCAAAAACAGTGCACTTGGCTTGTTTTTGCATCCGTAAAATATCATATAAATGCATAAATTTTAAATGCAAAAACAAGCTAAGTGCACTTAACTTGTTTTTGCATCAATAATTTGTTTAAAAACAATATAACAGATAGGCAAACAAAATAGTAAATTTGCATTTTATTATGATTTTAACATTAAGTGAGTTTGAACACCAATCTGTACTGCTTACTGATCTTAATTTGTTTTTTTAGCTCAAAATATTTTTGTTAGACTTATGTTATTCAAAGCTAACAAACGCGATAAAGACATACATTCTGTATAATGAGTAATTTGCCTAAGTACAAAAAAATAAAATAGCTAAATGCAAGTCTCTTTGATTAAAGCATAGCAATAAACTTCTCTGAGCAAAAATGATAAAAAAATAATGGTTTTCAGTTTTCATATATATTAATCATATAATTTATACCTAAAAGATAAATGAGCCCCAAAGTGACAAAGCCAGTCAAAACTCTATGTTGATCGGGTCATAAGGGTGCTCGAGTTGCATGCTCCCAGGGAAGAAATTAATTGTAGATCTAAGCTATGATGTATTTCAATGTATATTTGACCAATTTATGGAGTTTTTTATATGATAATTATACTTTTCAACATCATCAGTATACCCTGGCTATCTGAAAAATGCAAGCAAAAAATGTCTGATAAAGTTAATAATAATTGCCTTCCTAATACAAGGCCCTAGCAGTCTAATGGGTAGAGAAAGGGTGAAGAAGCAAAATATTTTATATAAACTAGAGGACAGTAGGACTGTTTTCTTCTCTCTCCTCGACTTAATATAATACTACTGATACGAGATTTGCAAGCGTAACAAGCAGAATTTTCTAAAGAATTGCTCTGTGATCTGAATTCTATGCTTTAAAACATGTATGCTTGCAGTTTTTAGGAACAATGGTGCATTGGGTGCATCCTAAATGGTGTATACACAGTAATATGTATGTATGTATGTATGTATGTATGTATACTAAGGTGTAGCAGGGTGTGGGAAACTCCTCGTGGGGGAACCCCATCCTGCAATATTTTTGTATTTTAAACACAAAATCCTATATTCTGCTGACTTAAGAGACACATTTCTGTTATTTATAGAAGTTTCACAGGATTATTGTTTCACTTGAGGAAAGTTTGTATTTTAATGAAATTTTTATCATTAAACAAAGAAAAAATCAAAACAATGTAGGGTGCTGGTGATGTTGGAGTGCTTAAGGTATTAGACCCATAATACTGATAATAGAGTACCTCCTTTTTGAAATCAAGAGTATTCAATTCCTACCATAAACCTACTTTGACTGCAATTTTCAGGGGTGGGGGGTGGGGGAGGTGTAGGTTCAAGCCAAAGGGGTACATCACATAAAGGTTTTGGGGTGGTCTAGAGTATTATAAATAACCCCTATTCACATAAAGGTTTTGAGGTGGTCTGGGGTATAGTAACCCTTATTTATAGTCTATAAATAAGGATTACTATAGTCTATAAATAAGGATTACTATACCCCAGACCACACCAAAACCTTTAAAATTATGTGATGTACCCCTTTGGTTCAAGCCCCACAGGGAGCAAATATTTTTTTCCTTATTTTCAATTTTCTTGTAAGTTTTTACTTCTTTCAAGACTTATTATTGATTAGTTGTACATATTAATATTTTTTGTACTCTGAAATAGAAAGGGTAGAGTTAGACATCTTTAAAAACACTGAGTTAAATGTGGTAAAAGTTCTTTAGGTTACATATTGTGGGAGAAATTTTGAGGTTTTACTTCTGCCCAAAAGGTTGCTTTTGAATGTAGCAAAATTCAAAACAGACCCGCAGGATTCAACCTTAATTTTTCAATGTTAGAGTTAGAATTCTGTCTCATTAACTCCGTTTACTTAAGGCACCCTAGAAAAAAGATATATTGACAGTTTTATTTTGTGTTTTATAATTCTTTACCAATAGTTTGATGTTTCTTTTCTTTTATCAAAATTAATTCTCTAAGAACATTTTAGATAGTGGCCATCACTTTGAAATTTGACTCTACTTGAGGAAAAATCATGAATTGTATATGTATGTTGTTTGAAAATTGCAACACAGTGCGAAACACGGTCAACTTTAAGAATATACCAAGTAAATGCCATTATTTCGATTTAGAGGTCCAATACCGTAACGTCTTGAGTTCTGTTTCGTTCAACAGTGAGATGTTTTCAGCTATGGCCAGTTCTTGATGACACAAAGTCAGTTAAGGTTATTTTTCAACATATTTCCAGCGACAACAAATGACAGATGCCGTAGTTCATAATTTACAGTTCTAAAGCTACTGAAATTTTACACAGAGTTTATAATCAGTTCATCACAGACTGAGATGAACTGTGTGTATTGTAAAGAGTTGAAATTATAAATATTGTTATTCACATTATTTACTCTGTGTGTTTGAGGGCTATTCTTAACAAAAGCTGTCCTTGCCAAAGCTTGACTGTTCGAATTGTGGAATATTACCACAAATGTTAAAATATCTATAGAGTTTCAATCCAGTATCTGCATTAGTTAAATTGAATGCAAAACTGTAACCAGGATATTCTCTATGTCCAAAAGGGGCCAAATTATCCAAAAAATGCATGTGAGAGTTATGGGACTTGTGCTTTCACCTAGATTTATTAGCCTGAAGCCACAAGTGAGGCTTCAATTCAATATCTACATTAGTTTTGGAGATAGGAACTTGCATGCAAAATTTTAACCAGGTTTTATTCTAAGTCAAAAAGGGGGCATAGTTTTGTCAAAATGCATCTCAGGTTTATGGGTCTTGATGCTATTACCTAGTTTAATAACCCTGAAGACACCAGGGAAGTTTCAAATCAATATATGCATTAGTTTTGGAGATAGTTGCTTGTACCCAAACTTTATAACGGTCAACAGGATTTATTTTCAAATTCCAAAAGAGGGCATAATTGGCAAAATGCATGTCAGAGTTATGGGAGTTGATACTGTGGGGTTGATATTTTGACGTACAAAAAGAAAAAAATAAATGCCTTAAGATAATAGCTATAGGTACTTGCATGAGGCATATTACATCTTATATTGCATTTTATTTTGAGAAAATGTTGTATTATTTCTGTATAATGTGGGGGGTGGGGGGGTAAAATTTTGCAATTTCAACACTGATTATGGTTGTTGATTACTTTTGTTTAAGTTATGTATTGTCATCAAAACTTGGGGAAAAAATGTATTTTATGTAGAAATCTTATTTGGGGTATAAGATCTTTGTTGGAAGTACTGCAGATGGTTCTGAATATTTCAACAGCCAACTGCTGAATTCTAGTGAGCTTTTAGGATGCAGACATCAGTATGGTCTTATAAATAAGAAGAAAATATACTGGTATATATAATACTCAAAAAATGGTACCCCGCTCCCCCCTCCCCCATGACTCCCTGCACATATGCATAAGTTTGCAGTATTGGGTACTGTTCATATACTGAAATTATCAGTACAAAATATTGCAGTCACAATAATTATTACACTACACAGAATCAATCTCATCTTTAGTAGTGTCCAATGTTTAAATGAAATGCTGCCAAGAAAATTGTTATGCTATGAAATTATATAATGATTATACTAACCTTATTATGTAATTATGAAATATTAAATCTAATGAGTTTCGAAATAAAGAATATGGCTTTCAGAGTAATAAATTTATTTCTTTTAATCTGACTTGGAGCATTGCAGTTGACATCGTACTTGCGACCACCTCAGAGACTATTAAGCGATTTGTTTTATTAAACGACTAGTCAAAATCCCCAGTACATAAATACATTCCATTAAACAGCATTTTTATAAGCAACTATCAACCACATTACTGTAGTCCTGACAGGTAAAATAAAACATTTGCATGTTGATTATGACTTATTTAGGAAATGACAATAACCATCATTCTATTTAACAACTTTTCTGTTGGAGAGTGAATTATGCTATACTATACATTATTGGAGGAATAACATTATCTATCTATATTATGTTGCAAAGGGGTCCAGCACATCAGTGGATTGAGTTTTGTGACTTATTTTTGTGTCCTAGAGCGCTGAGCCATTTTATATTCTAGGGAGTAGTCATATTAGTATGTTTTTTATACCCTCTAGGACACAAAAATAAGTCACATAACTCAATCCACTCATGTGCCGGACCCCTTTGTTATGTTGCATTGGACTGTTAATTAAGATTACTGAGATTAATAAATAATCAATTTCAGTCAATGGCTTGCACTAGGTTTCTACATTTTAAAGTCATTAACATAAATAATTATAATAATTACCGGTAACACCAATTGTAACTGAATGTAGCAAAGTTAAACATAATCCCGCTATACAACATAGTATCATGCTAGTCATAGGTGTGAGTCAACTTTGAAATCTATTCTTCTTGTTATCTTAGCATATACAAAGCTTTATTTTGTGTTTGGTTGTGCAAATATGGAAATAGGAAGTGCACATAGCTACTTTTTGCACACACAAAAATGATGCAAAAGCCAGTTATGAGCATTTAACCTGTTTTTGCACAAAACAATTTCGGAACAAAATCAAGCTGTATGCATATTTAACAAAAAACTCTTTTAAAGTAATGATTTTATAAAAAATATATCTAAGGTATAAATTCATGTATTTTCAACTGTTGGAAAATTATACACATATAAAAGGAGCTCAAATTAAAGTAGGAGTTAATAGTTTTTTGGCTCTTCTGAAAAATTATGAAAATGTCAGTTATCCAGTTTTTGCGCTCACATGACGAATCATACTATCACCCTTACAGAACTGCAGAATACTACTAGTAGGTTTTGCAGTATATCTTTACAACAGAAGCAGCATTGCTGTTATCATTTTACTCATAATTTCCATTCAACGTCAATGTAGGACGCATAAATGTAGCATGCTTCAAATACTTCAGAAATGTTGCTTTTGTACGATTACTTCAAATGCAGCATATTTGCAAATATGCTGTTTTAAAGCATCCATGCAGCAATAATATAATTTTCTGAAAATATAATTCAGATATGCTGCAACTGCAGTATATAATGCAAATATAGCATATATTACCAACACTGCAACTAGATCAAACATTCTGTTTTCGAAGATGTATCTAATTTTACACTGTAGCAAACCGTAGTTTGTTTCTATGATTTAAATTATTCTTTAAATATATTAGTTAATCTTGTTGTATTGTTAGATCTAGTCACTTGATAAAACCATCAGGACATCAATTTATACCGTGTGTTGAGAAGTGTATCAAATACTATCACTACATCGCATAAATGCTTGCGCGATTATGAAACAGTTAAAATGGCAAATATAAAACTAGCACACTGCAGATATTCTGCATCTGAAATGGAGACAGCAACTGCGGTATTAACTACATACCTATTTTTCTGGTATATATCAATATGCACAGCAGCATATTTGAAGTTAATCTCCACTATAAAAGATATGCAGCAAATGTACTGCATTTTGACTGGGTCTGTAACGCGTGAATACATATAGACAGCTTCATTTAGGGAAAATAAAAACTTTTCATGAACAGGTCTGGAAAAAAAGCGACATTGATAATTTGGTCTTAAGAACCTGTTTCTGAACTTTTCGAAATCAAGAAATTCGCCACATCAAGAACTAAAGTTTAAGAACATAAATAAATGAAACGGAAATCATTTGGGCGGTCATGAACTTTCATTCTAAATGTAATTAGAAGTTAACATTTCATTTGTAAAGATGTTGAACAGATTTTAGATTCCTTGTAACTTGTCGTATAATGATTCTGAGTTTGTTTGTACTAAAAATGTATTTTATGGTACATTTTGTTTAATATTTTGCTATTTCATTTTATTTTATCATATCGATATTAATAACGTCTCTAAATATATTTTGAGTTGTTTGTGATCTTATTGAGATAGACGCCTACATTTTTATTGTATTCCTAACAGTAAAACTATTAACGGCAATGTTTAAGTTACACAGGGAGTAATAGAATGTGTGATACATGGATACAAGGTTAATACAAAAATACAAGGTTTAATACAAGGTGAAAAACACGGATGGAAGGTGTAAATCATAGATACATGGTGTACCAGAGAGATGAAATACATATGCAGTTTCAATGTATGATGCAGGGTGAAAATGTGATGCTCATATACAGTGTAATACACAGGTATAACGTGTGATGCAGAAATACCTGATTTTTAATATAAAAAGTGGTATAATGCACAGATACAAGATATAATACATATATACAAGGCTGTGATATACAAATTCGTTGTGTAATACACAGATACAATTTGTAATTCACAGGCATATAGTGTCATACATAAATGCAACGTTCAATATTTAGAAATATGGTGTAATACACAAATACAATATGAAATACAAATTTGTAGCACAAGGCCACAAGGTCTTATACAAGGTATAGGGTGTTATATACAGATATATATTGTTATAAACATGTACCAGATCTAATGGAGAGGTAAAAGGTCTTATAAACTGATCAAAAACAAAATGTAACTTACAAATACAAAGAGTATTTCACAAGCACACGGTTTAATACAAGAATATATCCTATAATACATAGATACAGAGTGAATATCGTAATATACGATGTAATACACAATACACAATTACAAGTATAAAATATAGGTGGGAGATGTAATAAATAGCCACAAGGTTTTAATACAAGATAGAAGGTCTAGAATACAGATGAATGATTGTATGCATAGGTAGAAAATTGTAATACACGGGTACATAGTATGACTTTGATACAAGGTTAAAAGTAAAAAGTGTGACGCTTTCTTTTCCCATATTTACTTTTGTTGAACAATACCAATGTGAACAAACCGTGCACTCTCTATCTCAGATTTGATTATATACTGTTATGAAAGAAAGTTTATGTTGAACGTTTCTACAGATACGCAAGCAAATATTATTAATTAATTTTATGATATAGCGCGCTTACTGGATGATATTCTAACTATTGATTACCCGTTTTCATTTGCTCAATGGGTAGATACTATTATTCCACGGAGCTTCAGTTGAATCAACCTTTTTCCATTCGGACACTACTGCTTCATTTCTAGATTTACTTATCTAAGGAAGAGGGCTATTGTTGCCTTCTGCTGCTCACAAGACCTTGGGTATTTGACGTTGGATCATTATGCCCTACATGTCTATATGTGGAACAGCAGGTAATGTTTTAATATGTAAAAACATTTAGATTCTTGAAAATAAAATGGCTTAATAAATTTCTAGTGCCTTTCAAAGGTAATTTCATCAGTAAAATGTAAAGGGATAACAGAAAATGTTCTGAGGAAATTACCCTGAGTCGTCTGTTAGGTTAACATGTCAAGTATGTCGTGCTGCTGAACTTTTGTCGAGTGTAAATATAAGTTGTAAGTAAGTTTCAAGATTGCAATATATGACCAGAAAGGAATGTTGAACTTAAAGGAATACACTTATTACAATTTTGCTAAATTTGAACTTTTATGTGTCATTATCATATCATTTAGTGACATTTTATTTCAAATTATTTCTGTTTCTGTTTTCTATTTATATATAAAAAGCATTCAAAGAAATTCTATCTTCTGTCATACTTGAAAAGGCTAGTTTATGGTTTTTCTCTTTTATGAGCGAAAACACAGCTTGAAATATAGGAAGATTTAAAGATTTTAAATGGATCTGTAGATACTTTTCAGAGGATAGTATCCAAGCAACCAGAAGTAACAAGAGGGCCACAGTAGCCGTAAGTCGCTCATCAGACCTATAGGATGAAACCTTGCACTTTATTGTCATACGTCTACATCTGGTTAACCAGCCAATACCTGAATCTGAATGTGCAGAAGTAAGAACTTTAGATATTTCAATATAAAATATAGTTTTTTTTTTAAATTTTCATGTCTTTCAAACATAATTTTATCAATAAACTGTTACAGGTCAAAAACAGATTCTAACAATGCACCGAGTTATTGTTTAGCGTTAAAAGTACGGTTTGGAACATAATTTTCATGACATAAAAACGTAATATGTATGTATATTTGAACTTGCAATGTGCTCCTGTATGCATTGCATGTAATACAGCAGGTAAATAACCATACAATGATCTTTAGATTTGAAATGAATTGAATATGATAGTGTAACGACAAAATTAAATAGTATATGCCAAAAAGGGAACTGAATTTAAATCAATACATAAGTATCAGTTTTGCTTTAATAAAATTTTCATGCATGATCAAGACCTGATAAAGAGATGGAAGAAATGTAATGTCTTAGTTTTCAAACAAACCTCATTTAGTTATGAAACTATATAGTTTCTTTGAGAGAAAATGACCGATTAATTCCTAAATACAACAAGTATCTAGAGTCGGTCGTATATCTTCATTCCAACTTAGGTACAATATTGAATATAAATGGTGAGACATTAATATTACACAGTTTAGAAATGAAATTCTTTTTTAGTTTATAGCACGTATTAGAATAGTTTCAACAAACACGACTGACCAAGCCACTGAATAATAGGACTGATAAAGGTAAGTAGTAAGTGTATTTGAGTTAAATTTGTAAGTTATGAAAAGGTAATAATTGTATATAAGAAAGGATTATTACTACTATTTTACAGTTGTTGATATAATTACTAGGTAATACTTTCTAGAGTCGTATTGACCTATTTTTGTAGATAGTTGGACAACAGGTGTCTTGGAATAGAAGGAGTTGGTGTATAGATCTCTTCGTTTGGCGATAACTGGTCGTCCTTGCCCTTTTCTATTTATCCGCTTTTGAGGTTAGAAATAATATAAACATGTCTTATTTCCTGTGAAAAGTTCATACAACCTCATTTAATCTCCATTTTTATAGATTTTTAGAGTTTGCATTTTTGGCTTTTTGCTCTTTGATCTACAGGCAGGGTGCCAACATACACGTGCGTTTGGCAATTTCAAGTGTTTAGTTGAAATATTTCATGAATATTTCCCGCTGAAATGATACCTTTCAAAAATGTCTAAATTTCTCTCGTATGATAGGAAAATAATTGTTCTCAATGATCACTAAATACCTTTTAATATAACAACACTTTGTTCAAGGGTGGGAAGAATTTTACAGCCGCCACATAGTACTTGCAGGCATGTGTCATGATTTTCAGTTTTGAAATTGATTTTGCGAGTAAAGTTCGAAAGTGTCAAATGCTATAGAAGTAAATGTTACATTCTATGAATTATAATGTAAAAAGTTTACAATTTGTTCGATAACTGTTTCCTCGAATATTCCACTAACTTTAGCTGCAATAACAGTGTATTGTATGTCTATCTTTTTCTAAAACAAGCTAGAAGTGAAATCAGAATGATTGCTTAGAATGATATGATGTTTGTATATTCATTATCAGTGAAACAAAAGGAATTAAGTTACAATGTTTAAAAACTATCCAAATCAATTTCTAAATGACTGCTTAATGTTAAATTCATTCTAAGAATGTTTCCGCTACAGTTACTTATTGAGCTTTCATTGATTATTTTATGACGACATCCTTGTAATGTTCGTTGAACAGCATAATCAATCCTAAATCGGCATTAAATAATGGACAACAACACGTATAATGTGAAAAGACGTACCAATATATGCACGTAGACAAAATTCGTACACGACACAGACAAATATAAAGAAAAGAGCTCCACATATTTTGTACAGTTTTTACTGCAAGCATGATGTTACATATGAGAGCTACTTACAAGTATGCACCAATAACTTAACAGAAAATTCATTCCCCTCCATATTTTGTCCATTCGGCTGTTTCTTTGTTATTGCCTGCAAAATATTTTGAATGTAAAATGCCTCTCAACTCAACTGTTAAAGACTTTGTATTTTTGCACAGAAAATTGGTATGCGGAGAAAATGGTTGTTCTTTCCTGTTTTTATATACATATTTTCCCTAAAGATTGTATGATTGCGTTTTGGTAAGTAAGTGTAGGATATCACCCTTGCAGAACTGCATCAAACTTTCAGTAGGTTTTGCAGTATATCTGCAGTGTACACGCAGCATTGCTGTAATTTGTCTGCAAAGTATTTCTATTCAATGTCACTGTAGGAAGCATGAATGAATGAATTGATGCAAACTCTACAGACATATTGCTTAGGTAGGATTAACTGAAAATGCATCATATTTGCAAAGATGCTGTTTTCCAATAGACATGCAGTGTAATTTATATATTTAATGTTTCCAACAATATACTATAGATATCCCGCAAATGTGTTATATAACGCAAATACAACATACACTGCCAGCACAGCGTCTACAACAAACTTTCTGTTTTCAAACATGTATCTAATTTTATACCGCGACTGCAGCGGAGACAGAAACTGCGTATATATATATATATATAAGTATATATCAATATGCACTACAGCATATATGACGTTAATCTCCACTATCAAACTTACGTGCTACATTAAGTATGGAAATTTAACGCACGAATACTTATAGACCATAGACAGCTTTTCGTGAACAGTTCTATAAATAGCAACTTTGATAACTTGCTTCTAAGAACCAGTTCTTAATCAAGAAAGTCACCACATCAATAACTACAATGTGAGAACAAATTTTTGAAATGTAAAAGAACCTGTACTGAGAACAGCTGATATAGAGACATTCTGAACACGTTGTAGAACCGTTTCTTGAACAGTTTGTAAGCTTAGTGACTCATTACTTTGAGATTGGGGCGGTCATATACATTGATGTTGAGTAGACGTTAAACTCCATTTAAATTAATGTAAAATGATTCTGAGTTTGTTTAAGTTAATTATAAAGTTTGTGTAATATTTGTATTGAATTAAAATCTTTATTGATTTGCGTCTGCTTCTGCTGGATGTATGGATCGTGGTTCGTTTTGCTATTTGTTATGATAAAGTGTTACTCTATTTATTCCACTTGGTGCTTTTAGAAATATTGAAATTGTGCATAACGCATTTTCATAATAATGCCAGAGAGAATATATTGGTTTTGTATGAAAACAAATATCATGCATTTTGTTGAATATAGATGTTTTCTTTTATTCATGATTTGAATCTTATTGATATTAATTATGTTTCTAAATCTATGTTGAGTTGATTTGTGATCTTTTCGAGAAAGACAACTCCATTTTTTTGTATTTCTAGTAATAACATTTAACACCAATGTTTAATTTGTCTTGAATTAAGATCATATTGTAACTGATGATTCTTTCTTTAAAAAAATAATTACCATATTCATAATAAAACAAAGTGCAATACACAAATACAAGATAAATATAAGGTGGAATATACAAGTTGGAATTGAAGGTGTAATACAAGTATACAAGATGTAATACAATGTTATTACATAGATACAAGGTGTAATACAAGGAGAAATACACGAATGGGAGGTTTAATACAAGATACATAGTGTCATAGAGAGATGAAATACATATGCATTTACGCTGTATGATACAAGGTGAAAGTGTGATGCATATATACAATGTAATACACAGGTACAAAGTGTGATGCACAAAAACATGCTTTTTCACATAAATACTTGGTATAATTCACATATTCAAAGTGTAATACATATATACAAGGTTGTGATATACAAATACATTGTATAATAATACACATATACAAGATGTAACACACGACACAAAGTGCATTGCACAGATACAATGTGTAATTCACAGGCATACGATGTAATGCATACATAGTAAACTATGTAAAAATGCGATGTAAGACACAAATACAAGATTAATACAACATTTGTAGCACAATGTAACTATGTGTAAACCAAGCATAAGAATAGGACATATATGTAATATGGGTAATATAGGGTACCCGGTGGGGGTAAAGTTCGTGTCTGATAAACGTATTTTGATTTTGTAACAGTTTTGATCACTTCAATATCAAATGTCGAAAATAAATCTCATGTTTTTCTATCATTATTTTATCAATTATTTGTTACAGGTAAAACAGATTCTACGAAATGCACTGAGTTATTGATGCACGTTTTAAATGCGGTTAGGAACCTAAATTTTAGGATGTTAAAAAGTAAGATGTGTGCATATTTTAATTTGCAATGTACTGCTGCATGTATTGCATGAAATAAACATTTATGAACATGATAGAGTGTAACGATAAATTCAATATAGAGGGTGTCATTCAACATTTCGGGAAGGGAAGTGAATTCAAATCAATATTATGTCAAATTGGCTTTAATAAAACTTTGTTGTATAATTATTTCATTAAGATGCATTTTATTTGAGATAATATATGAATATTGAACATTTATATCAATTTTATCTTTCTACAGGCATGAAAAAGAAATGGGGCAAATGTCTACCCTTTGTTTTCCAGTCAAACCGCAGTAAGTTTTCAAACAATAAAGGCTATAAACTTAGAAAGTAAGTAAGTTTGTTTACTTTTTTGCAGATGCGTTAAACTTTTTTTTTGGATTTAACGTCGCACCGACACATGTAGGTCATATGGCGACTTTCCAGCTTTAATGGTGGAGGAAGACCCCAGGTGACCCTCCGTGCATTATTTCATCACGAGCGGGCACCTGGGTAGAACCACCGACCTTCCGTAAGCCAGCTGGGTGGCTTCCTCACATGAAGAATTCAACGCCCCGAGTGAGGCTCGAACCCACATCGATGAGGGGCAAGTAATTTGAAGTCAGCGACCTTAACCACTCGGCCACGGAGGCCCCGTTAAACTGTTCAAATAGCTTCCTTAACAGAAAATGAGTGATGAATTCTTACATGCAAGCATCTGTATTCGACCGTATGTCTTCATTCGAACTTAGGTAAAATATTGAATATAATTGGTAAGACATTAAAGTTTTAAAGTTTAGAAATGGAATTCTTATTTATTTATAGCTGTAACTAGAAGATTTTCAACAGACACGATGGACCGCGGGTTGATATAATTCAATGGGCCACCGAATGAATATGACTGATGAGGTATGTGCAAAGTTTATATGAGTTGCATTCTTTGCTTATGACTTGATTAAATTTGCAAGTTGTGAGAAGGTAATAACTGTATATAATTGAAGGAATAGGCAATGATAAATCGGAGGATTATCATAACTTTTTACGGCTTGTTGATAAAGGTAATAGATATAACAATTATATTCTAAAGATAGTTGACTACCAGAGTGGTTGTAATTGAAGGAATATTTGTAAAATTCTCTTCCTTTGATTCTTTCCTGAGACAAGGTTTTTTCCGCCTTTGAGGTAAGATATAATATACCCATGTCTCATTCCCCATGTAACGTCATAAAACCTTTAATCTGCACTTTTATAGAGTTTTAGAGTTTATACATTGGGCTTTTTCTCTTTGCTCTAAAGGCAGAATGCCCATCTGCATATGCATGCGATATATCAAGTGTTTAGTAAAGCATTCATGAACACTATCCGATGAAATGCCCACTATCAAAAGTGTCTGAATTCCTCTCGTATTATAGGGAAATTGAGTGTTCTTAGTGATCACAAAGGACCAGTTAATATAACAGCACTGTGTCCAAGGATGGAGAGACTTTTTATACAGCCGCCACATGGCACAACCAGGTAACTTTTGTGACAGTTCATAAAATCCAAAATGCGTCATGATTTTCAGAGTTGAATTAATTTTGGAAGTAGAAGATCAAAAGTGTTATCGTTATACCTGTCACCATCTTTATTCCGTCATACACAAAACTGGTAAATATTAAAGTATATGTATTACAAAGTTTAAAGTTTCCAACAATTGTCGTTTGTGTATGCTTTTTATAGCATTAACAAATTTGTTTGAAAACTGTTCCTCTAATTCTCCCCTAAGATGAACTGTCATCATAGTATATTGTATGTGAATCTTTTCCAAAGGAACCTAGAAGCGAAGGGACACTATGAGGCAGTACCTGAATGATTGCCAAGAAGTATATAATACTTGAATATTAATTATCAGTGAAAATGGTATCATAAATTATTTGGTTTTAGTCGAAACTAAAGGATTTAAGGTATAATGTTTAAACACATATCCAGCAGAGTTTAACTCAGTTTCTTAATTATGACAAAATGTCAAATTGATTTCTTAATTGTTCAGTAACAGTTGTTTATAGTGCTTAACATGATTTAAATGCGATTATCGTTGATGTGATTTTTTTTCATCTGTGAACAGCAAAACCAAGCGTATACTGGCATTGAATAATGGCCGAAAAGAATAAAAATAAGGAAAAATACCGAAATATGCATGAAAACGAACATCGTTCTCAAGACAAAGCGGTACACATGATTTGTATCATTATCTACTATAAGAAGGAACATTATACATGTATATGAATGCGATTTATGTATGTACTAATAACTTACAGGAAAGTTCATTCCAGTACATATTTTGCATATTCGGCTGTTTTTTTTTTAATATTGCTTGCCAAATATTTCGAACATATAATACCTCTTAACTGCTAAAGACTTTGTATTTTGCGCGGAGATAACGGTTGTAGTTTCCTATTTTGATATACACGTTTTCCCTTAAAGTGTATGTTTTGAAAGTTTTGATAAGTAAGTAAAGGACATCCATAATATCATCCTTACGAACTGCACAATACTTCTAGTAGCAGTACATCTTGAGTACAGAGGCAGCATTGCTGTTATCACTCTGCTCATAATTTCCATTCAATGTCAATGTAGGATTTAAAGTATATTGTGTTCGTGTACAATTTATTTCGCTTTATACCTTTCGGTATTTGAAGTGAATGTTATTTGTTTTCGCGATATTTAGCCTTCTCAGCTTCAGGCACATAAATATTCTAAATTGTAGTAAATGTTTATCTAAAACAATATTGGTGAAGTACCGACTATGTAAAAATAAACCGAAGTTTTCAGTTGCTTTATCTCTGCAACTGACCCTTCTGTCGGATCAAATGTATTCAAATTGAAACAGAAAGTAGACTCTACATGAACAGATGAAGGATTTTCTACCGTGACTTGCAAGGCTTTGAACTATCAAAAGTAAGTTTATTTCTATTTTTGTTTCTTACACCTAAACAATAGTATATCAATATGGAGTTGCCCCAACAACACACTTGTCAGCTTTTCGGCACATGCTGTTTCAACAGCAGCAACTGGTTACACATTAAGAAGTGGCTAGGTGTCTGGTATACGGGGGTGAACCTATGTTTACGTTCGATAAACTTGGTTTTTCGAACAAAACTATGATTTTTGGTCATAAACATAGGTTCACGTTGGTAAACTATTGTTCACGCTCGTGAACCCAGGTTCAAGCCCGTAAACATAGGTTCTTGCTCAATCGAAAACCTAGTTTAACGAACGTATACATGGGTTCAAAAGCGTAAACTAAGGTTTACGCTGGTTTTCATATTTTTTCACTCGAAAATACAGGTTAGTATTCGATAATCCTAGTTTTTCGACCAAGAACGTAATTATTGGATAATTGGCTTGCCGTGAACCATAAGTGTACAAACGAGAACCTATGTTTACGACCGTGAACTTTGGTTAACAAGCGTGAACCACAGTTTACAAACGTGAACCTAGGTTATCCCTCGTGAAACAAACAAAACTATGATTTTTGGTCGTTATCCTTTGTTCACGGCGCGTATGGCACGCCAATTGTCTAATAATTAGGTGAACCCAGGTTCACGGTCGAAAAGCTAAGATTAACGTAAACCCAGGTTTTTCGAATACTAACCTATATTTTCGAGCGAAAACCTAGGATAACGCCGTAAACCATAGGTCACGCTCGTAAACATAGGTTCATGCTTGTAAACCCAAGTTCACGGTCATAAACATAGGTTCACGTTTGTAAACTATGGTTTACCAGCGTGAACCGGGGTTCACGAGCGAAAACATAGGATAACGATCGTAAACATAGGATAACGACCAAAATTCGTTGCTCAATTGAGAAACCTAGTTTATCAAACGTAAACCATGGTTTACATTAGGAAAATAAAGTCAACTATGAATTTCGGGCTTGAACATGGGTTAACGGCCGTGAACCTGTTTACGGACGTGAATCTATGTTTATGACCGTGAACCATAGTTTAGGGACGTGAACCTATGTTTACGACAGTGAACTAGGGTATACGAGCCTGAACCTAGGTTTACGTTCGATAAACTAGCTTTCTCGAACAAAACTGTGATTTTCGGTCGTAAACATAGGTTCACGTTCGTAAACTATGGTTTACACTCGTGGACCCAGGTTCACACCCATAAACATAGGTTCTTGCTCAATCGAAAAACCTAGTTTATCGAAAGTAAAAATGGGTTTAAGAGCGTAAATGGCAAGTCAATTGTCCAGTAATTATGTGAAACCTGGTTCACGGTCGAAAATAAGATACCGAGCGTAAACCATAGTTTACCATAGTTTACGCTCGTGAACCCAGGTTTAAGTTCGATAAATTAGGTTTCACGTGCGTTTATTAAACTAAACTTGGGTTTATGACCGTGAACATGGGTTTATGACAGTAAATATAGGTTAACGCTCGTGAACATAGGATAACGACCGAAATTCATAGTTCAAACAAAAAACATAGTTTATCAAATGTTAACCTGGGTTCACGTTCGTAAGGTTTGGTTCACGCTCGAAAACCCAAGTTCACGCTCGTAAACATAGGTTCTCGCTCATTAATATAGCTCATGTCCGTAAACTATGGTTCATGGCAAACCAATTATCCAATCATTATGTTATTGGTCAAAACACTAAGATTATCAAATATTTACCTATATTTATGAGCGAAAACATAGGATAACGGTCGTAAACCATAGTTTACCTTCTTGAACCCATATTTACGTTCGATACATTAGGTTTCTCGATTGAACAGTAAATTTTGGTCGTTATCCTAAGTTTACGAGCATGAACCTTGGTTTACAGGCGTGAACCTGGGTTCACGAGCGTGAACCATAGTTTACAAACGTGAACCTAGGTTTACGACCGAAAATCATACTTTTGTTCGAGAAGTCTAGTTTCACACTCGCAAACTTAGGTTCACGCCCGTAAACCTACGTTCACGCACATAAATATAGGTTCATGTCCGTAAACTATGGTTTACGGCCGTAAACCTAGGTTCACGCTCGTAAAGCTATGTTCATCCTCGTAAACATAGGTACACGGCCGTAAACATAGGTTTACAACTGAAATTGATAGTTGATTTGATAATCCTAGTACATCAATCGTAAACCATGGTTTACGTTCGATAAACTAGGTTTCCCAATTGAACTATGAATTTCGGTCGTTATCCTATGTTTACCACCGTAAACTTGGGTTTACGAACTTGAACCTACGTTTACGAGCGTGAACTATAGTTTACAACGTTATCCTATGTTTTCGCTCGAACAAATTGGCTAGTTTTCGAAAAACCTGGTTTTACGTTCGATAAGTTCATGCTCGTATACCCAAGTTCACGTTCGTAAACATAGGTTCACGTTCGAAAATATAGTTTCACGTCCGTAAACTATGGTTCACGGTCGTAAACATAGGTTCACGTCCGTAAACATAGGTTCATGGCCATAAACCCATGTTCACGCCCGAAATTCATTGTTGATTCTATAATCCTAATAACCTTGGTTTACGTTTAATAAACTAGGTTTCTCGATTGAACTATGAGTTTCGGTCGTTATCCTATGTTTACGATCGTTATACTATGTTTACGCTCGTAAATCCCGGTTCACGTTCGTAAACCATAGTTCACGAACGTTAACCTATGTTTACGACCGTGAACTTTGGTTTACAATCGTGAACCTACATTTATGAGCGTGAATTATGGTTCACGGCGTTATCCTATGTTTCCACTCGGAAATATAGGTTAGTATATGAAAAACCTGGTTTTACGTTCGAAAAACCTGGTTTATCGATCGTGAAACCTAGTTTTTGATCGTGAACTAGGGTTCATGTAATAATTGGACAATTGGTGTGCCATAAGCGTAAACTAAAGTTTATGCTCGTTATCCTATGTTTTCGCTCGAAAATATAGGTTAGTATTTGATAATCCTAGTTTTTCGACCAAGAACGTAATTATGTGATAATTAGCTTGCCATGAACAATAGGTTAGTATTCAAAAAACCTGGTTTTACGTTCGAAAAACCTAGTTTATCGATCTTTAATACTAGTTTTTCGACCGTGAACCTTGGCATGTAATTACTGGACAATTGGAGTGCCATAGGCATGAACCTTGGATCATGAGCATGAACCATAGTTTACGAACGTGAACCTATGTTTACGACTGAAAATCATAGTTTTGTTTAAGAAACCTAGTTTATCGAACGTAAATCTAGGTTCACGCTGGTATATCCAAGTTCACGGTCGTAAACATAGGTTCATGTTGGTAAACATAGGTTAACGTCTGTAAACTATGGTTCATGGTCGTAAACATAGGTTCACATCTGTAAACCCATGCTCACGCCCAAAAATCATAGTGGATTTTATTATCCTAATATATTGACCGTAAACCATAGTTTGCATTTGATAAACTGAGTTTCTCGCTTGAACAACAAATTTTAGTCGTTATCCTATGTTTACGGTCATCAATGTTTACAAGCATGAACCTATGTTAACGAGCGTGATCTATGGACCATAGTCTATGGTTTACGAAAATGAACCTACGTTAACGACCGTGAACTTAGGTTAACCACCGTGAACATGGGTTAACAACAGTTAACATAGGTTCACGCTTGGGAACATAGGATAACGACCGAAAATCATAGTTTTGTTTGAGAAACCTAGTTTATGGAACGTAAACCTAGGTTCACGTTCGTAAACTATGGTTCATGCTAATAAACCCAAGTTCACAGGCATAAACATAGGTTTATGCTCGTAAACATAGGCTCATGTCCGTAAACTATGGTTCAAGGCAAGCAAATTGTCAGGTAATTACGTTCTTGGTGAAAAACAAGGATTATTGAATACCAATCTATTTTTTCGAGCTAAAAATATACATGTAGGATAATGGGCGTAAGCCATAGTTTACGCTCTTGAACGCATGTTTTACGATGAATAAACTAGGTTTCTCGATTGAACTATAAATTTCAGTAATTATTCTGATTAGTTTACATGTACGTTTAAGGGTGAACCATAGTTTACGAACATGAACCTATGTTTACGACCAAAAATCACAGTTTTGTTCGAAAAACCTAGTGACCCAAACACAATAGACATCATCTACCAGCCATCATTTAAAAATTCCCATTTGACAGTCGGTATTTAAAATTAAATATTTAGCAGTTGGAATAACATTTTTGCATTCAGCAATAAGCATGATGCATTCCGTATATTCATTATAAAAGCTGCACATATAAGGATACAGATCTTTTAGCCATTAATATAAAGAATTTGACAATAAGCATGTCTTTAACATTAGGCATTTACCATTTTAGCAATAGGCATTGATTTAAGATATAATTATGACATTTATCAGTTGGTATGCACGGACAGATTTCATAGTAAGCATGGTGTGGCCTTCCATACAAACTAAATCAAACAAATTATGTTCGAACCAGCTTCTTCATATGAATAACAATATGCTTAGAAACCATCAATTTCATTTTTAGTATTTTTTAAATTTCTGAATAGCTCATAATAAGCCGCGCCATGAGAAAACCAACATAGTGGTTTTGCGACCAGCATGGATCCAGACCAGCCTGCGCATCTGCCCAGTCTGGTCAGGATCCATGCTGTTTGCTAACGGTTTCTCTAATTGCAATAGGCTTTGAAAGCGAACAGCATGGATCCTGACCAGTCTGCGCGGATGCACAGGCTGGTCTGGATCCATGCTGGTCGCAAACCCACTATGTTGGTTTTCTCATGGCGTGGCTCAATTATTAACTTTTAACTTGTATGAAATGATATTCTTGTAATTATTGTTATGTAGTAAAAGCAATTTTCCTTGTTTGAACATGCATATTTGCCAGTCCCTGATAAAGTGAGAAAAACTATGTAACAGAATGCTTGTGGATAGTATATACTGCAGTTGCAGCAAATAGAAACACTTTAGTATTTATGGACTAAAATAGTCCCATTGCAGAGCATCATTTTATTCAAATATTTTGTATCAAAATGCTCATACATGTTTCTTTGGAGTTCATACTTTTTATTCATTTTTTGTGAAAAGCTGGGTGACAGTCTATTGATATGAACCTTACTCTAATTAGTAAGTCTTTCAAAATATTCAAGATGCAGGGACCTTAAATATTTTGAAATTCACCTAATATACCTAAATTCAGTCTGCACAACAGAGACTAGACATTTCCTAATTAAAATACTGTAATACTGTTATTCTATTTTATTTTATTTTTTTGCACTAAATTAATTCATATAAATCCAGGCACTGTCATGAATAATATGCACACTGTACTTGCTGCCAGCTGTATGCTGTCAGAAAAGTATGCTTCAGTTATAAAGTAGGAACTTAAAAATGTGTTGAAAAAGTTTAAATAGAAATCAGACTTTTGAATCCCAATTTTTCTGCACAAAAAGTGGAGAATATTCATGTTCCAAAGTATTATGAGATATCCTTCATTGCTAGCATGATATGTTATTGAAATATATTTCTAATTCATAATTATTGAAAAAGACTAATTTAACGTTAATGATAGCATTATAAGTTTTGAATTGTCATTGTCTAGCATGTGTTAGAGGGATGAAAACTATTTAACACCATGCAGAATGATAAAATAAGCGATCTCTATAAGCCAATTCAGTTAGAATATAGTAACAGGTACAAAGAGAGCGGGGTTCTGTGAAGCATTAGTCAAAAAATGTCGCGCTGTCTCTTTAGAAACGTCTTATCATTTGTACTAGGGCAGGGTGTTGAGATACTTTTCACAATTTGGGGAGAAATCAAACATTTTCAGATTACAGTAAGATAATTATAATAATTCGAGTGGGATGGGGGTATGACTTTGCATAATATATCAATTATACTCACATCTGCCAGTTATTCCAAGCACCATTCAAAATTGAATTCTGATTTTTTTATTAAAAGAGATTTTCACTGAAATAATGTGAAGAAATAACGTCATAAATTTCCAATCTCCGAGACGGATTTTAGCCACTACTGACGCGATAACAGCGACAATATGCTAGTCAACTGTAAAACACAAATACTCTGACAATCAAACATAATTAAAAGTCTCTAATGAGCTGCAGAATGTACACAATGCGGATTAAATGCAGCTTTTTTTATTGTTTAGAGAAGTCCTCCTTCTGTTACTAAATAAAGATAGGCAGGTACTTCCTTTACTATATTTAGATGCGGGTTATCCTGTTTTCGAGCTGTAAACATCATAAAAACTTAGGCTGAACCAAATATTTTTACTTAAGAATTTCTTGCATACTTAAGTTTTATTTTAGATAAGAATTACTTAAGTTGTTTTATGAATAACAAATATACTTAAGTAAAATAAATTTCTTAACTAAGTAATACTTAAGTAAATAATCAATTTCTTATACTTATACTTAAGATGCTTTATGAATACGGCCCCAGACCAAGTTCTTGAAAGGTAAAAGAACTGGCCCGAATTTCACGAAAAAACTTAAGTAATTGCTTAGCTAAGTCTGTTATTACAAATGCTTGTTTTTGCCTTTTATGCGTCTTCAGTGTTGACTTTTTCATTTATATCAGACCCGTACATGACTATTTCATAAACATAACAATTCTGAATTTTACAGGAAATGATGTATAAAAGTAAGAAATATACTCAAGCAAATACTTAAGTTTGTTATATCATGTTTAAATAGAAATATCATATTTGCGTGACTGAAACAAGTACTGCAGACAAATACTACTAACAATAGTTTAATTTAGCTTTAAATACATTGGTATAGAAAACAATCAACATTAAATAACAATAGCTTAAGCAATAGAATGATTTTAAAATAACAGACTTAACTAAGTAATTACTTAAGTTTTTCCGTGAAAAGGGGGGGTTGGTTCTTAGGACATATGAGATCCTTTATCTCTAAATGTAATTAGATATTAACCTTTTATTATAAAGATGTTTAATAGATGTTAAAATCCTTTTAAATTGTTGTAAATTGATTCTGAGTTTGTTTGTGCTAAATTAATAATGGAAATTATTTTAGAATTAAAATAATTTAATTTATTTTTTCTCAGATTGTTGCTCGTTAATTACCGTCTGCTAGTATATTATATTGTCGTCTGTTGTTTGATCTGAACTGGTTCCTATTGATACTGGTACCCAGTCGATATAATATAAATACCAATCATCTCGTGCAGTTCTCTCACATTTGGCTAGCTACACCGTCGGTAACGTCAAAACTATTTACCCGCCCGCCACACCCTGTATTTATAGGAAACTTTCGAAATATTATAGAGTTTTGCATCTTCAATTTCGGGCTAGTATTGTAGATTTAACAATTTGCTAGAATACTCTGTCAGTGTTTTATACACACTTTACTGATCTATTTATGTTGATCTTGCATCATCTGTGAACTGTTTTATGAAATTGGTTCAAAGTTATAAAGGAAATTTACCTAAAGTATGTTTATTTAACAATAGCTAACGTTGACGTTCTTGTTCAAGTTAATTCGTATTGTCCACCCGGTCTTGACAACTGAGTTGTTTAAGATACTGCCGCCTTTCTACTTACAATTGCAGGGATGAACCGTGCCAAAGTAAATTGATGATGGTCATATACCGGAGAGCAATAACACTACTGGAGATAACACACACAGCCATCAAAATTCATGACGGGTGATAGTTACTGTCGATTCTAGATGTCATCTTGTTACATGACCAAGGATTTCCCAATGTTAGATGTTCATACAATGTAATGAAGAAAAAATTGAGATCTTTTGATAACAAAAAATATTATCTTATCATAATCGCTAAAAATGAATATTAAATCAGTATTTTCAGTATCAGCAGTACCATCAGACACTGAATACGAAAGAATTATTTCAGATTATGTGCTCATACCTTTACTAATATACTTTATAATTCAATTTAATGTGATGTATTATTTGATATGTTTGAAATGTTGTGATAAAATATGATGTATACTGTATATGCAAATAAATTTCTATATCTATCTATACTTCGTGACTTAGAGGCTTGAAACGAAAATATGCTAGAAATTAATTCAATTTTTTTTTAGTAACCTACATCCAGCCTACTGGGGATCTTTCCTCTAGTTGTATTTAATCATTGTATGCAGTTTGAAAGCCTAGCTATAAGCTATATTAGTATACGATTAAGAGACCAGACACCTGTCACTGTGACTTCGACTTTTGTCCTACTGATACTAAAAATAATGTGAATCCTCCAACAGTGATGCTTAGTCATCCTGTAATCTTTTAATGCTGTAGCTATTATACCTCCTGATTTAAATCCCGGAAACGAAACTGTTGACGGAAGACCGGATATACACATCCCGTAATTTATTATTATACGCGCGTTACTTTATTCCAAACGAGCGTGTAGAAATATCATTCTCATAACTCATTCCTAACCAGACACTTGTTAATAAATATGGTTGCATATTTCTTCCCGGTCACACATGTGATCCATGTAACAATTAATTATATAGTGTATAATAAATTAGGCTGCCGTTTCCTAATATATCGCTACACTAAACATACATATGTTACCGCCATTGATATTGTTTGAAATGTTTTTCTTTACTGTGATGCTTTGCTGTTCATTATGTATGAGCCTAAGTATTGAAATAAAAGTTGAAAGTTGAAAAACATATACTATTTATTTAGGTAATTTGATCATTTAGGTTATGGATACTGCTAACACTTTCCTTAAAGTCAGTTAGTTAAAATTAGATTTTTAAGAGGATAGTGCAAGGCAAACTCGCATACCAAATATGTGTTGCCATGCTAACAAGAAGCACTTCTTGTAATCCGTAAAACGTAACTGACCATTGGCAAATGGAATTATATCCAGATATATTGTTAATGTTTTTGAATAGATGGAAGTTACAGTGAGTTTTGTGCCCGATTGTTGTATTTCCATGCTTATGTGTGTGCGTTTGTGTGCTTGTGCGTTTGTGTGTCTTGGGCGGTACCCTACAGTGTCGTTATATCTTACTTGTTTATCTAAGTTATTTATGTGGTGGTGTCTGTCTTTGGTACGTGAGTGTCTGCGCTGCCGTGGTTTACGTTGTAGGGTAACTGTGATTAAAGGCACTCGCTACAGTTTTTCCGGACGGGTCGATATTTACCCCAACACCGTGCCAATTTGGTTTCGATGTAGCTCACTGCAGAATTGGTGCGGTCTTCTGCGCATGCCCGGAAGTGATTATCTAATGTCGAATACGGCAAAAATTCGCAAATTATTGTATGTTCGCATGCATTTAATGTACAAAATGTATAATATACCGACTAAAGGTAAGAATAAGTATCACCATGGTTACAAAATATATACATTTAAAGTACTTTTAGTTCAAATTGCTTCAATCCGACATATACTGGAGTCTGTTATTTATACCAGCGCTCAAACTCTGCATTGAGTCACAGCTGTTTCTAATCCCGTACCGTACCCGTACCGTGCATTTGTAAACTATAGGTTTTGTTAAAAAAATGGGTGGAAACTTTCATCGTTCGTTGCCATCAAAATGCTTCAGAAACACCTTAAAATATGCTTATTAAGAAATCTGCCATTTGATAATTTTATATATATATTTCTAAGTCATTTGCTCAAACACTGAAAGAGTATTTCGTACAAACCTGTGTTGTATAAATGCCCGCCACACCCCACCTCGTTGTAATTTGATTTAAGCGAAATCTAATATGGTGACCTATCAATTTTCTTTTTGTTTTAGATTAGGTAGACATAACCAAAGGTACGTGCAGAGTTTGATTAAATTCTATTATGTGAAACTCGATAAAATAGCAGAAGTACCAACTTAAAACTGACAAAAATATGCAAAAATAGCCCTTGGGTCTGCTGAACAAGTATTCCTTTCTTTACAAAATCATGTTCTTTTGATTTCTCTGAGCATGTTTCAAATAGATATATTGTTTTCCGTTATAAAAGTGCTTAGATAATCAAATTTATGCTGATTATTGTACTTTACTGAAAGATATTTTAGGATTACAGAAATTTTGAAAAATGTTTAAAATAGCACCATATCTAGGGGCAAATTAAATTGAAACAAAGCTGGTGACCTAGTATTTTTATTTCATTTTTCAATACATCATAACATGATCTTTTAATACAAAACATTTCATCAAAATCTATTATTGAGAAAAAAATTACGAAACTGTAGCGAGCGTCCTTAAGGAACGTAGCATTCCCTTTTGAATATTCATCCTTGTTCTACTTTCCCCTTCAACCCCATCCCCTTTCTATCCCTTCCTCCCCCTTTTTCTATATTTTGCATAAAATTATAATGTACTCGAATTTTTGAAGCGTCTTTAATATTTTTCCGTTACAGCTTCTTTTTGTTGTGGACCTACTTTGTAAATGCGCGGTTCTGAGGCTGTGTTTTTGGTGCTCAGTGCTTCCGAGAAATCTACCCTTACCTATTACCTTCTGTTATGTAAAGATTTAACTCACATGGATAACACGAAGCACTTCCACTTGCTAAATAATATATCTATAATTTTCTTTAATATTTTGAAGCAATTAAACTGATATGTGACTTGTACAAATATTGTACAATAATAATCATGAAATTGTTACACATTTGTCGCATACACTGACTACTTGCGTAACGGAAATCGATCTAAATGTTGATAATATAATGCAAAACGTCTTATCTTAATTCGAAAACTTCGATAGGACCACCATTCTTGCATTCTTGACTGGGATTCCCGGTAATTCAGTCGGTGCTGGAGAACCCAATCTTCCAACCAGCTGTGCAAGATGACTCTCTTGCTGTAAATGACTTATAACGGACAACATTTATGTGGTTATTTCTCGCAGGAATTACTGTTCTTATCTAAAATCTGATGAAAATCAAGTACCTTGATAGTTCATCTTTGTTCTTTACACTATATTTATCCATTCATTTTACGTGAAGAAGTAATATTTCACTGCAGATAAATAGAGAAATCCGGAAAAAAAAATACTTTGCTTTTGTCTTTGTAACGTCATTATGTACTTCCTGTTTAAGGCTTGTCAATGCGCTACTGTAAGAAAAATATGCTGTGGTCATGGGTTAAAATCTGTCGTGAATGCAGACTTCAATGGCGATCTCTACAATCTATTATCGTGGCATAAATGTTTGTCAGAGGACAGGGGTATAAGCGTTGTTAACACATGTAAGTGTACTTTCCCTTCTAATGGTGTAAAATAAGTTTTGACTTTAAAAATGTTTAACTAGAAACTTGCTCCACGAAACAATTTCATAAAATAGGCTTACTTATTATCATATATGAATAGCAAAAGAAATGTGACATTTTTACTTTTATATTTTTCATGTAAGTTTGTGATCATTAGCACTTGTGAACAGTTAATTACATAACTTATTAATGAAATTCTTGACCAAAACAAATTACGCACATACTGTCCTCTATTTTCTACTAACTGAAATTTAAACATCATGGCATGATGATAAATTCTCTTACCCTAGCAACAAGTATTTTGTTGATGTTTATCTTCTGGATATATTATTATATTATTTACCAACGAAATATTAATCAAAAGTGCAAAATTGAAAACAAACACTATATATGATAATTGCGACTGTTTGCATTTTTGCTGAACATCAACAATACGTTTATTACCTCTAAGTTTGTACTGAACAGGATTATTTAAAAGTTTATAAATTTACACAATATCTGTTATCAAGACGCAGATTGAATAATGCTGACACCCCACTTTTGGTACATTTTCCATTCAATCATCTCTTATCGTTAAACCTGCGTAAAAAACAAACTTACAATCTCTTTGATTAATGAACGACATGCTCCCCGAGTTTAAGGGTTACACTGATCAAGTTATAATGTAATACACAGAGAAAAATTGTAAGGTATGTTGCGTGCACAATTAAGCTCAGGTACATTGTAATAAAATCAGAAGAAGAGGCATTGAGAAAAATAATAAATTATAAAACTGTTCTGTTTGTAGTTAACATGATACAATGACAAGAGCAATCTATTTAAAATATAAAAAAAATATTAATTTGCTGCAAAGGCACTTCTTAGGGCTTTTGAAAGGCTTCCATGAAAACAATCAGTACGAAACATAATGTCCTCTAATGCTATTTATACTCTGTTCTGAATGAAAACTGCATCTTTCTAATTTGACTTATTCCAAAACATGTTCATCCATTCATGATGTACATCTAGTACACTTTTACTTGGGGAAAACTATTTGCTATAATTCGAACAATCTAATTATTATGACCTTTTTCAGTTGATGAAATAATGTTTCGTTATGACATATGGTTCTGATTTTATATCAGACAAAACAAACGTTTAGAGTTTCAAGTATTAATCATCAAATGTTCTTTAATGTTTGTGTATTGACTAAACATCTTTGTCTTTAAAGTGACAAAAGGAAGTCTGAAGGTTACTTGAATCACAATACTATATACAATTTCAACAACTAATTGCTTGTTTTAGATATCAATAATGAAAATGACGAGCGCCAAGGATACAGTCTGAGACTGTTCTCCAAATTTTGCACACTTTGAGAAGCTGTGTTAGCCCCATTCGAAGTTGTACTTCGGAGGGGCAGCACATTCTGCTCCCACGTTATACTACTAAATAAAAAAAGATCCGTTGTCAAACATTCTGATATAGATTAACATGAAATTACAGAATATGCATGCTTTCCAAATTAGTTATGTCAAATCATATAGCTTTTAGCTAAACCATATAATTTTTACCAAAATCACTACAATAATTGATAATAAAGTAATAATGGCTGAATAAATATAATGTATCAAGACTGTGAATGATTTGAGCCGCACCATGAGAAAACCAACATAGTGGCTTTGCGACCAGAGTGGATCCAGACCAGTCTGTGCATCCGCTCAGTCTGGTCAGGATCCTTGCTGTTCACTTTCAAATGCTATTGCAATAAGAGAAACCGTTAGCGACCCGCGCAGTCTGGTCTGGATCTTTGCTGGTCGCAAAGCCACTATGTTGGTTTTCACATGGCGCGGCTCAAATAACCAAATGAAACTAAAAAATAAAAGATCACAGCAGCTGGGCAAGGCTTTTCTTTCTTTGGACTTTTTAACAAAACAGATCCTTACTGCCTTAGTTTCAGCAAGACATCACCAATTATATTCATGTTGAAAAAGCAAGTATCAAAATATAAGTACTTTCCCAACTCCTTTACTACCATGCAAAATAAGCCCGCCCGCTTAGCTCAGTAGGTAAGAGCGTTGATCTACGGATCGCGGGATGAGTTCGATCCTCGGGCGGGCCGCATGTTCTCCGTGACTATTTGATAAACGACATTGTGTCTGAAATCATTAGTCCTCCACCTCTGATTCATGTGGGGAAGTTGGTAGTTACTTGCGGAGAACAGGTTTGTACTGGTACAGAATCCAGGAACACTGGTTAGGTTAACTGCCCGCCGTTACATGACTGAAATACTGTTGAAAAACGGCGTTAAACCCAAAACAAACAAACAAAACCATGCAAAATAAAGAAAACTGAAGTCAGTTATTTGTCATTTTAACAAAACATTCCTTTGGTTGATGGACAAAAGATCTTGTTCTTTTGAATCATCAGTAAATACAGAGAAAACAGAGAAAACTACAAATTTTAAAGTATTTGAAATTTGTCAAATGATGGAGAAGCTTAATATGCCGGCAAGTGCAAAACCATTAGCTTTGTGTTTAACATTAAGTTTTGATCCCTACATCTCAATTATGGACAATTATCAGCAATATGATAACGGATACCCAGTTATACCCTGTAAAACGTTAAAGCGATGGCGTGTTTTTAAATGGCAGACGTTTTCTATTTTGATAACAGGGTAGTGTCAGTTTCAGTATATTACGCTTTATTAAACTTTTTATGTTTGGTTGGACACTTAAGTATAGCAAACATATTGATATACGATATTTGTAAAATATCTCTGTAACGTTGATACAAATGTTAAATTTTTGTTTTTCAATGCAATATTTTCTTTGTGTCAATAAACATTGTCATTCTAATATTTTCATTCCAACAATACATACGTTCACTAACTGCTCTTTTGAAAATCAATGGCTTCAGAACAAGGCTAACTTGAACAGCCGTGGCTTGAGTCACTGCAGTATTCCTTATATTTTCAAAGATTTAATTACTCGAATCTATTGATTCATATATAAGGCGTAAAAACATTGTTTCTTTCCGGTTTCTTGACCTGCCCTAAATGTTTGGCTCGACCTTAAATTCTTTTATAGCCTTGGAGAATCATGTTTTCAAAGGTTGCAAAACTGCACTTTGTATGCTTTAAGCATGGTTAGTGATGTAAGAAATCAACTGACTGATGCTCTTATTTGTATTCCTTTTTTACACAAAAATAATTTCCGAAAAGTCTCCAAAAATAAAAAAAAAAAAAATGTTGCGATCTACCGACCCTTATTTGTTTGAGCATGTTACCGGAAACAAAGATTTCTTTTAAGCCAAACAGAAATACTGTGAACAGTATAGTGTGTTCAATTGAGTATTATTCCAGTTATGCAATGTTGAATATAACTGACTTGTTCTAAACAAGCAACTGATATCTTTTTTCATGGCTCAAGAGTTGAAATAATTTTTGAATCTAGAATTTAAGCTGAAGGTTAGTAAAATTACAATGACGGAGACATGGTGTGGGAAGAGGGTTATGAAGCATACCAAGATACAGTATTAAGAAATATTAAATAAAACTGTGTACAAGGATGGATATCCGGGGCTAATGAAGAGTGCCAGGTTTGTGGATGAGGTCTATTATGATGCAATATAACAAAACTGGACTACTAGGAAAATAAGCTTGAGGTATTCCTGTAACCTTGACCTTTGACCTATTGATCCAAACAGTGATCCTTAGTCATTTTGTGTAGTTTGAAATCTAGATTTCTATACTTTGTGACTTGAAGCCCGGAAATGTAGAAAAATCCAGAAATTAAGTCAGGTCCCTGTGAACTTGATCTTCGAGTCCCTGACATTATGATCAATAGAACTCTTCTACTAGTAATTCATTTTTTATCATGTAAAGTTTGAAATATATATAATTTCATGACAAAACTATAAACAATTCAGTGTCCGAAACACGAAGTATTGTCTCACCAGGCACATACTTGGTATAGCTAGTTAGTACATATACAAATCCGATATGCTCACTGATCGAATAACATGCTTTCCATTGCTCAAAAATGTTTAAATAGTAGGCCGAACATTGGAAACGCAACCTTAAGCATAGGTTTATTTCAAGATATGGGCCATGCAAAGCATCCCTGCACTAGAGTTAGTATAAGTATTTGTATTAGTATTAGTGTTGTGACATTGTCTAGGCGTTTTGGATCATTAAATACATTCAATGTCTGTGTACTGTCTTGGTAACCTAGTGGTGTAGCACTTGCAAGTAGCTTCCTAACTAGCCAGTTGGTTTGATCTTTCTTAGCATAACTGCAATCCAATTGAAGGATTATAATTAAAATTTCAAACAAGGACAGAGAATATTTTGGCAAAGTACAGTATACACAATCGTAATTCTATCTCGTTTTCTTTGTCAAGTATCTTCCCTTTTTATTGCCCCTACGATCTCCTTAGCACAACGCCAAACCGTATCACAAAATAATGTGAAACAAATTCAAACAATGACAAAGACTATTGCGAGGAAATGCATTGTACAAAATGTATAACTATTCTTTGCTTACCTTTTGAAATATATCCCTTAAGTTTAATTTGGTCGTTTCACTTTTGTTCGGAGCAGAATTATTGCATTGTCACTGGGTTTTGCTAAAATGTCACAGATTACAAAGGACTATTAGGTCAAAAGACTCGTGTGCTGACATTTTAAATTACATCCCTTTTGAATTACTCATTACTCTATTTCTGTAACGTAATGCCGATCATGTTAAAGAGACATTGTTAAAACTTCACACAATGTCAGAGCACATTGCACATTGAGAGGGGTAGCAGTGTAGAATAGCCATTATTCCATCCTTTTTAATAGCCTTCTTGTCAGCATAACTCCAGATGTAGTGAAGGGATATCACACAATAACATAAAGATGAGAGGAGTTCCTTGTACAAGATTCAAAACTATATGTTCCATGCCTTTTTTAATTACCTTTCCTTTGTTTGATTTTGTCATATCACATTTATCTTGATAATAACACCGAAACAGGTTAAGATGTTGTTAATCCCTTATCGAAAAAGATGGGTCTTTAAGGGAAAGTGTAATTTAAAAGATACAGACCTATGTCTTGCCAACATCTCTCTTTTTATGATTGACTCGCTACACTTTTATCCTGGGCATGTCTCAAGTCCTATTACATGGATATTGCTAAGGCTGCAGACAATGACATGGATCATGAAAAAAAAACAATGTATAAAAATCATAAATCAATTTTAAGTACGTTTAGAATAATCTCCCTTTGTAAATACTCTTAATAATTCTGTCCTGATCAGAACTTTAATCCTATTGCAGGGATCTTTTTAAACTTCACACTTTGTCAGATGCCATAGACAGGAAGTGCACATATACCTTAAATCTACCTTGCTCAGTTTCTTAGAAATATTTTAATTTATTCGACAACCTTTTTCTCCGGAAGAGCTTAAAAAGTGTCCCCTTATTTGGATTAGGTGCAGTAATTTTGTCTTGTCATTTTTGGATCGGATCATGGAAGTAAGTATGAGGACGATAATCAATGTATCTATTGCAATTTATACGAATAGTCATGTTTCGCTTCCAGCCACGTTGTTGAAATGCGTTTATTTACGGAATTCCGTTAGGGCCATCGCCCTTGAATGTATTAATTTGAAACGCGATACTCGATCATAGTACGATGATGAAAACGCGAAATCACAAAACTATGATAACGAAAACGCGACAACACGATGATTATAACGCGATACTATGATAACGAAAACTCGTTAATATGATAGTACGATGATTATAAAGCGATACACTATCGCGTTTTCACCATTGTATTGTCGAGTTTTCACCATCGCCCTATCGTACTATTGCGTTTTCGTTATCGTTGTATCGTGAATTCGCAATTTCATAATCGTAGTATCGCTTTATCATCATCGTGTTGTCAAATTATCATTATCGTACTGTCGCGTTATCACCATCTTACTGTCGCGATATCACCATCATTCTAGCATAAAACTGCTGCTATTGTCACATTTCGGGGCTGTTCTAACAGGAGAGGAAACGTGTGTTAACAGAGAGATTCTCGCGCTCACGTGCTGTTATAACACCTTTTTATATATGTGAGTTCGTGGCAAAGCGTAAACGCCATTCCCTCGGGATTCTACAGACGTTATAACACGAAAAAACATGCGTTATCCCTACATACTGTCGCGCTTTAACCATCATACTATCGCGTTATTATCATCGTTCTATCGCCTTCCAGTGCCCATGCGCATAGAATTTCCCTGCAAGTGTTCTGGTTTCTATTTATTTTGTTATTTAAGCACTGTTGAAACTCAGAATGGTTTCTGATGCTTGCTAATGGGTTGTGAGACGTTTTTCAGCTAAAACCAAATATGTACTTCGACAAAATTCTGCAGGTCCATCGCTTTGAGTTTTCTTTATAGTATAAGATTAATAACAACCAAAAAGAATATCATATTGTACCATGATCAGGGCGTTTTTTAGTCTGACATGAATATTTTCACAAATACTTTTTACACTGAAAAGCAAATGCATGTCTTGTAAAGCTCGAGTTATCGGTGTTGAATTCCGTAAGACGCATATCAGACTGAAATCGGAGCATCGCAATTATTCAAAAAATATTGTTTGCGTACTTTCATTTTAATGCATCAATAATAATACGTCTGGCAATTTTATGCAAAAATAGAATAAAAAGCACAGTTGTTTGCAACCAAATGTGACAGAGTTAACGACACTTTCCAGGGAGATTTTATTCATGATTTTACAGGTATGAGAAATGCTTTAAAAATATATCTGCACAGCATTCTGAACCTGTTCAACATCCCACACGTTTTGTCTGGTTGAAAGCATTTTCTATAACTGTCTCTTAAATTTACGAACCTGAAAAAGCATGCAATGGTTAATTATGTTTTGCTTTTGACTAACAGGCAGCTGAAGCTATAGGAGGGTCATTAATAAAAATCATGATTTCAACACAGGGGCACCCGCGTTCGAATCTACAAATCGCCCTATCGCTAGAGCAGCAGCTGAATTAAAAGCATAACTTCTAATATTCTCATTTTAAGCATGCACATGCGCACCGGAAGGCGATGGTGCGACAATAATAACACGACAGTACGATGGCGATAACCCGTCAGTGCGATGGTGGTAACGCGATAATGCGATAAAGATTTTGCGAAATCACGATGGTACGATAATGAAAACGCTATAATACGATAGTACGATGGTGAAAACGCGACATTACTATGGTTAAAACGCGACAGTGCATCGCATTATCATCATCGTACTATCTTTTTATCGCGTTTTTATTATCGTAGTATGGCGTTGTTATCATCGTCTTGTCGCGTGTTCGTTATCGTAGTTTCGTGATGTCGCGTTTTCTTCATCGTACTATCTAGTATCGCGTTTCAGTTCAACACATTCAAAGGCGATGGCCCTAATGGAATTCCGTATTTATCAATATTACCAAGGTTCAGAATTCAGAATGTTTAAGCGCTAGGCTTTAAAGATTTTATTCATTTATACCAATTTGAACATTAACACTGCATTAGATATCGGATATGTCGTTTCATTCGATGACAGGTTGAGCAACGCTGTGCGATAAACCGCCTTGCGGTCCGGTCAAGACCTATATTTGCTTATATATCTCTGACGTGCCAATGACTTAAATAAGTGAACATAATAATGTATAGGTTGCTAGGCCGCTAGTCTGCTAGTCTGCTATCTTTACGCTGCTATATATAGGCCGCTAGCTTGCCAGCTTCACGCTGCTAGGCCGCTGGGCTGCTAGACCGCCAACTTCACGCTGCTAGCCAGCTAGGCTGCTAGGCTGCTAACTTATTTCCTGTAACCTCATTTCGTGGTGTAATGTTCTTATTATTTAGCTACGACATTTATCTACATTATATTGTAATTATAATATGTCTGCAGCACTGGACTTAAAAAATATAAAACCCGACCAAAATTTGATTTTTCTCGTGATTTGTGTATGTATTGATCAGGTAAAAGTCACTCTATTGAGGGTCAAAATTTATTCATCACTCATTTGTTTTAAAGGTTGTGCCTAGCACTTGCTAATAATAATTTTATTTTTCAAAGTTTTTTTAAAGATACCCACCCCAACAACAATTAACACCCTAGAATATTAGTTTAGGGTAAGATGTTTTATGTTTGAAGGCAGTTCCGTCGATGAAATAGATTAAACTCGATTTCATGAAAAAATAAAATAAAAAACAAATAATAAAAAAGAAATTGAAACAAAAATACCTTTTCTAGAATATTCACCAAGGTACACTTTAATACACAAAATATTCTTGTCTCCATTTTTCTTTCTCTAAATCCCGGGTACCTACCTATACCTTATATGGATATGTTGGTAGATATCTAAGCTTAACATTTAAGCTACTTACAAGTCCATATAATGCCAACAGAACTCAGACAGGTATCAGAAAATGACCAGATTTGTTATTTGCGGTAGGTTGCTGACAAAGGCTAAGCTGGTCCGATTGAGGGAGCCGTGAGAATTGCTCCAATGGTGTCGTTGGACTCAGTGACTATATTCCTTGCCTTGACTGCTCATAAAAGTTAAATTTTTGGTAATATTACCGGACTTAAACTTGTGACCTTGACCCCTGGCCAACCGGATTTGAACCAAACTTGGCCTGTTTTCTTTGGGTACTGGCGTGTCATTTGCATTAAGGTATCATTTATTTATGAAAATCGGACATTAGGTTATGAGATATGACTCCTCTGACAAGGCCAACCTCTATATTTAATATATGAAGAAGTATGCATAGTTTCACGAAAAATGGTACAGTTTGAGACTGTCCCACGACGAAACCGTAGTTTGTAAAAATATTCAAATTACATGTCTGTTTAGATAATATTTACATTTTATTTATAGAAGTTATTTCATAAAAATATCTTGTGTTTGGACATTCTAGAATTAATTGAAGTTATTGAAAAACACTGATTTTTCCGTACGGAAATACAGCTTATATCCTAAATTACGTACAGACGGACGAACAGATATTTTCTTTTTTAACACAGCCTCCGTGGCCGAGTGGTTAAGGTTGCTGACTTCCAATCACTTGCCCCTCATCGATGTGGGTCCGAGCCTCACTCGGGGCGTTGAAGTCTTCATGTAAGGAAGCCATCCAGCTGGCTTACGGAAGGTCGGTGGTTCTACCCAGGTGCCCGCTCGTGATGAAATAATGCACGGAGGGGCACCTGGCGTCTTCCTCCACCATTAAAGCTGGAAAGTCGCCATATGACCTATCATGTGTCGGTGCTACGTTAAATCCAACAACTTTCAAATAGTGTCATTTTCTACAAACAAGTTTTATTTGCAGTTATTTACGTAAAATATATATTTCATAAGCATTTTTCCTTATTTTACGGCTAATGTTTTAAGCAAAAAAATGCAAAGTTAATTTTTCCGACGGCGCGTAGAAAATTGTTTTCATACTCGTTTTTTTTTGACAATATTTCCTCGGCATTCAATGGAACACTAACCGGATTCCGTAGTTTCCCTTTGTCAACGGTGTAGCAAAAAAAAATCACCAACAGTGCTATAGTAAGAAATTATCCCTATCACCGGGCGACAATGCGAGGTTTTACTTTACAAATTCTCGCAACTATGTATATTGGATTTCAATTTCACGTTGCGAAGTTTAAAAAAGACAAGCGACAATTAAAACGATAATTGTCGCGCTCTTAACCTCGCGAGGATTGTTAAATCTCGCATGTAAGTATGTTTTCGGACAAGGCGACAACGCGATAATTATCGCGTTGTCGCGTGTTGACGAGGCGACAATTTAAGTGGCACGAACAGGATTCCGTATTAAATATCATATACAAGATGAATTTCATTCATCATTTCGAGTTTAAGTGTAAAATTGTGAATTTCTTAAATTCTGTTTTTGTTTGTTTACATTTCGCCTAACATGTGCACACCGCCATAAACTCTAGACCGGATGTTCATTAGGGAAGGTCACGCAAGTTTTTTCTGTAACGTTGACGAAAGCGTAAAATATGTTGATTATCTCAGAAATATGGAATATTGAGACAATGTGACTGGTGCACGATGGAAGATAAATTATCGCTTGTTCAATATACTAGGTACCCATGCACCGAACTGCGCGTTTAAGTTGAGAAATGTACGCTTGAAACGGGTTAGTATATTTTCCCGTTCATGACCATGGTTCTTATAGAATACCTAGAGGTAGGGTATAACATGTACAGAGGCATTTTCTTTCTGGTCTGGCGCCAGTTGGCACGATAACTTACTCATAATAAAAGGAGAGGGGTGCAAATTCAAGGGAGCTCAAATGCATAGGGAAATGATGATTCAAAATCAATTTCCCTCAGTATTTAAAATCGATCTTGTTTGTCGTTCTATTATGTCTCATGTGACCTGCTATTAAATGAATACTATTATGACACCGTCAATTCTCTGAAGTCTTAATCCTGATTTAATTTTCTATTTTGCTGAAAAAGTGTGTGCGTGATTTGTAGTTGTTAGGTTTACAGAACATTCATTGTGAATTCATCGACTTTGAAACTGACTTATTTCAAATATATCAGAGTGGCCCACGTTTGAAGAGAGGCGTACTTTATGAACTCAAATATTTGAACAAACAAAATCAGTGAAATAAAAATGAATTCAATAACATTCAAAACAGTTCGTCAATTCCTTTATAAGTAAGTCGTAACATTTGTACCGAAATTACTTCATATCCAAATGAAGCAGAAACTAGTTTCTGCTACTGTAAGAATAAACCGTATACACCTGTTAACCTTTCATTTTATTTTTGAGGACTTCTTAAATTACTTTGTAATGAATTAACTTGATTTGGTTCAAATTATATCAACATTTTTTAACATTTGCATTTATGACTAATTGTCCTAGCTTATCAGATACAAAAATAAGTGTTTATTAGGTTTTGTCAGTACTTGTTAATCCTCGTTTGATATGGAATTAAGAAAGGATTGATAATTTTTTCTTAGGTTTTATGTGAGACTTTATTACTATAAAATTTGTAATTTATTGGCGAAAGTTTTTAGTTTTGCCACTTTTCTTGAATATATTCTTATGAGAAGTTCATAAAGAGTCATAAATCTCTTTTGAATCTTTTAGAATTTTGAAACTTAGAAACTTAAAAAATGGACAGTTCATAGCATTGTCTTGAGTACCACCAGAGCTTTCGCTTTTTAACTTAGTTTTTGAACATTTTAGGCGAATAAACAAGCTAAGAATCATTTTTATTTCCTGGCATATTGCTAAACGTCAAACACTTTTAGAAGAGCGGTTGCACATGACAATATTCTTGCACGTAGTTCCATGGTAAATTGATGAAAAAAAAATCAACCAGTAACTGCTTCACATACCGTATTGTTCATTATTTTCCGAGTGGTTAAAAGCGTTCGGGTTTATAATAAAAAAAATTACACTGTTTGATACTCTAAATCTCTATTTATATGTTATTGTATCCTTTTGGGATCCAGTGTGTTTGAACGGTTTTTCATTGATATGTATTTTTCATTATTTTCCGAGTGGTTAAGGTCGCTGACTTCATATCACTTGCCCCTCATCGATGTCGGTTCGAGCCTAATTCGGGTCGTTTAATTCTTCATGTGAGGAAGCCATCAAGCTGACTTACGGAAGGACGTTGGTTCTACTCAGGTGCCCGCTTGTGATGAACTAATGTACGGAGGGGCACCTTGGGTCTTCTTCCACCATCAAAGTTAGAATGCCGCCATATTACCGAAAATTGTGTCGGTGCGAAGTTACCACCCCCAACCCCCACTCCAACCACCAAAAATAAAAATAAAAATAAGAAACAAAATAGCAAACCTGATTTGATTTAGTCTGTTCATGAGAGGTAATGGAAAGTATAACACCCATCACGCCCCTTAAGTATGGCTTAAGCGGGACTCTTTTACACATGTATTGAATAGACTCCATGATTCCAAAGGACCAGAAAATATAACAACATTGAATCCAAGTTGAATCTCAATATAAAATCTGATGAATATCGTTTCACAATGCTTGAATTATCAAATGACTGCGGTATTGAATAATTTTATATATATTGTATTGTCCTTAAGTTATTGTCTTCTGGATTACAGATTTTCAATTTCATCTGGTTTTTATATTCCATTTTAAACTTATAAGCATGGACTTAATATGTTGTTGTTTTTTTTAGTTGAGCTATAAGAGTATTTCTGTTTTCAGCTGGATTCATAATTAACTTCAAGTCCGTATTTATAATTGATTTTTTTCGTTGTTCTTACATATCTTATGTGACACTTATCGTACTAATAAGTTGATATATTTGTTATTCGATTACTTTTTATTTTCTCTCAAGTCTTATTACTGATGTAATTTTTTGCTGAATGAGTGTGCGCGTGACATGTAATTGTCATTGTTTTTATAGAGTATTAAGAGTAAAGAGTTGCCTTTGAAAATAGTGTTGCTTAAATATAATCTGTTTAGATTTTTTGTACTTAATTGGAGCTTGGTAACTTGTATATTTCAGAAGAAGGTATATGTATTAAAAACATAATGTATCGGATTGCTAATAATATCAAATGATAAAAATATTTAGTCATGGATATTGTTTCGCCTATAGAAACAAACAGAACCGCTTTGAAAACAAAAGTATTAACAAGAAAAGGGGATAGCTTACATAAATCAAAGCAATAACTATGTCATCTGTGTATTTGGTTTAAGTTTGTTATTATGCTTTATACAAGAGAATATAACTCGCGTGCAATCACAACAAGATTTGATCTTCGAACAGTGTCATTACAAAATAAATTATCGTAGTTTTTATCGCAAATATAGCAATCGTAAAGAAACATATTCATCCCGCGTGACTTTGAAGGAGCATTTTTTTTTTGGCCGACCTATTAAATGTTTGGACAAATAGAAATGGTATCGATCCTTGTTTAATCAGTAAACATACGAGATAACGAGATATACTTTATATGCGGGATCATTTTACGTTTCCGTATGCTGGAAGCAAATGCTAAAAGAAAAAAAAAATGACATAATTACATTAAGCCATGAGTATTGATGAAATTTATGTTGACAACCTCATACTCTAACAAATATTCATCGCAACATCGTAACCTTAACCTTTTTTGGCTGTCGAGTTATCGCTACATATTTTATGCATTCATTGAACAGCGTTTAATGCACAGTGTTTAGTTCTTTACACCACATTTTTATTTCAGCAAATTTATTGATGACAATTAAAAAGTTCGTACAGTACAATATAACAATATATTTAAAAACATATTGACAACATATACAACTTCTGTTGTATACCATATACATAACAACCACATAAGGAGCACAAAAAAATCGACTTTTAACTTGAATATTTATATCTTACAAACAGATCACTTAAACTGAATGTTTTGCGTCAAGTCGTCAGCGAAATAGGTTCAGACAAACATATATATGTATAGCATTTAGGACTTTAAGTATGTTTCGGATATTTCATATTGAATAATCAATTTGCGATTTCTAATTTTAAAAGTTATTGTATAATGTAGCACATGTGTGCTTTTTATATGCCCGTTTTGAAAAAAAAGACGGATGTATTATGTGATTGCGCGCTCGTGTGTCTGTCTGTCTGTCTGTCTGAGCTTACATTTACATACTTATGTAGCTATAGCAACAATAGGTAATTGTACTTTTTCTTTGATGTCAATAATTCCGTAAGCTTTTATGTGGCTATTTTTCTTTTACATGGCTAAAAGTATAGCCACATGAATACCCATATGTTGGAAAATCTGTATGTCAGTCTGCTCGTCATAATTCGTGTTCGGAGCATAACTTTATCACCATTACAGGTATTGACTTTAAACGTGACAAATAAGTAGATAGCGATGAGACGATGTGCAGAGCACTTGAACCGGCTCTGTAGGTTTACAGATTGAGATGTTCTAAACTGTCCATCATATTTTTGACCGGAACATAACTAAATAAACATGCAAGATATTGTCTTCAACATCGCATATATGTAGATGGTAATGAGGCGCTGTGCAGAGCTTTTTATCCGGTTTTCGGTTAAAGCTCAAGGTCACAAATTGAACTCAAAGTTCATATTTTGTGTCCGGAGCATAACTTATTAACCGTTTAAGGTATTGACTTTAGACTTGAGATGTAGGTTGTTGGCAATGAGACAATGTGCAGTGTGGAAGAACCAGGGCGGTAGGTTAAAGGTCAGATGTATAGCAAGGTAAAATCTGTCCATCAAATTTTGTGTCCAAATAACTTAATAAAAAGTATTAAAGGTATTGATTTAGTTTATACATAATTTATTTTAGGTCGATTGTGAGCAAGTTATACAACTTATAATAATCACTGTCGACACCTCATTCCTTATTGAATCCATCGCCAGGGTATGAGAGAAGAGAAGCCTGTTTGCCAGCCAGCGTGAAGCTACTGGTACCATTTTTCACGTCTTTAGTATGAGGCGGCCGGGGATCGAACCCACAACCTCCCGCACTCGAAGCAGATGCTCGACCACTAGGCTATCGAGGCGGTTAATGCAATGCAGTTTAGGCGGAAATCTGTTATCAATTAATTTTTGTTTCGGTATTATTTTCGTTGCATATTTACTTTGTTGGACCTGTTAAAATCCACAGGAAAACTCTTAAGACAACAGGAAAATACTTACCAGATTTAAACATTTATATTTCTGGGAAAACAAATGATACCACTGGGTATCTCTAAAGACCAGTCTAAAACACACTTAACACTAAGTTAAAATCAGTATGACACACTTGCGACCAATAGAGCACACTTAACAACACTCAAGCACACTACAGACCACTTAATCACACATATGACCACGCAAATACGCTAAATTCAACAGGGGCACACTTAAGAGCACTGAAACATGATTAAACTACTTGAACACAATTTAGAAAACTGGAACACTTTAAAAACCACTCTACAGGTTACTCTTACAACCTGAATACCATACTAACACACTGAACATCACAAACAAATACTTCAGACTACTGGAAACTACATAAGACAATTGGAACACACTTAAAACCACTTTAACACAAAAGACCACTTAAAAAAACTTAAGGCCGCCCAAAAACATTTAAAACCATAGGAGCACAGTGCAGACAACTCAGAAAGCATTAAAAGGCTCTACAACACACTTCAGAGCCCTAAAACATTGCACTCTATAGAGCACTGGGACACACTGAAGACCAAAGGACAAATATACGAGCGCTGGAGCCAACCTAATAATACTATAACTGACTTTAGGGCACTCGGACATATTTAAGAGCATTAGAACACGTTTAAAAGCACTGAAACGCATTTTAAGCCACTCAAAATTGCTTAAAAGCACAGGAACACACAAAAAATACTCAGACAACTAAGACCAAAGAATCGCCGTAAAGAACACTACAGCTCTAGTAAGACCACTGGAACACATGTTAGACCAGTTTACGACATTTTAGACCACTCGAACACATTTAAGAAAACTTGAACTTACTTAAGAGAACAAGAAAACAATTAGGTTATGACAAACACTATTAAGACCACTCTAATACATTTATAGCAAATGGAACACACATAATGGCATTAGACCACTCGACCGACTTACACCAACTTAAACACCAACCTTAAGAACTCCAGAATACGCTTAACAGCACAAGAACAACTTTCGTAGAACTTTTGAGAAGTCTTGAAATCACTTGAAATCACTTAAGAACGCTAGAACATACGTAAGAACATGCAGTATACCACTGGAACACACATACGACCACTCGCCACTCAAACACAGTTAAGACAATTGGAACACTTTAACGACAACTTAAAAAACAAAATATATATCCATCAACTAGAAACCTAGAACACATTTAAGACTACTGAAACAAGCTTAAGACCGCTTAAACACACTTATGACCACGACCACTAGAGCACATTTAAGACGAGTAGAAATCACTGAAAACCAAGAGAAAACACATATGAGCATGGGAACACAAAAAAAGATTACTAGAACATACTTAAAGCAACTGGAACACACTTAGTATCTTCCGAAAATTAAAAAAAAAAAAAAAAATAAAAATAAAAAAACACTCGAACAATCTGTAGACCACTTGAACACACTGAAGACCATTCGAACACAATCAAGTTATTACGACCACTAAAAAAGCTAAAGGCGAAAAGAAGACACTCAAAGACACTTTAGAGCACTGAAACATAATTATGAAAACTAAAACAAGATAACAAGGTTATAGGAATATACTGAAATTATCTGGGACAAACCTGAAGTCACTCTAAGACACATCAGATCACGACAATTCGCTTAAGAAAGAACAAGCATACTAGCACTAGAACACACTAGATAGCATTCGAATGCCCTTTAGACCATTGGAACACATATTAGACCAACTGAACAAACATATGACATCCATAAACTAAAAGAGCACTTAACACACTGTAATAAAGACAAAAGAGCAATTGAACTCATTTAAAGATGTTTTTCACAATTATTTCTAGTGGACATCCTTTTCTATAATTCTGCATATTTATGGATTAATGTACCACAAGTTAAGACAGAAAATAAAGCAATAGGTACCCATGCATCTTTTTTCAATAATCAATATTCTTTAAATAGTCGAGCTAAAGTCAGCTAGCAGTTCCCTTATCTATATTACTTATATCTGTCAAACCACATAGTGAAAAAGGTAATGTTCTATAATCAGCAACATATAATAGAAACATGTTGCTAGTATTTCACGTGACAATGAAACAATACTAATCTTAAGTTAACCTTATTTTCTACGTACAATGTTGTTTTTTGTGTAAACCTGAGAGAGCATAATTATATTAACAGTGAAAGAAGTTATAAAGAAATCTTATATGCCACTGAATATCTTTAATATATTTGGTAAAGGAATAAAATTCTTGCGAACACGTTGTATCAATGTATTTCAGTGAGACTTGATATCTACAATTTGTATTTAAAAATCTTAAATGTCTAAGTAAGTTACATTTACCTAGCTGATATTTGAAATAGCACTTTCTCGTAGTAGTAGTACCGGCACGGCAGTTTGTCTCGTAAACAGTTTCGTTTGATTGAAGCAATTACATCCATTGTAACATCGACACTGACAAATCTTCAGTACATTTACACGTCCTATGAAGATGCTTTTTAAAGACACAATTAAAAAGTATCCCTGCGATATACTAAAGCACCAGACCCTAATCTGATCTGTAAATGAAAAGTTTACTGTTCTAAAAAGTTAAGTTCAAGCAAATATTATCAGTCTCTAAGAAGTGAAATGTCATACATGTTTCACTGGTTTCCTTGCGATAGGAACAAGCGATAGATTGGTTTGAAAAACCACATCTTTATTTTCTCGTTTGACTTTTTAACAAAGCATACAAGGTCATACGTCAGAGTTTTTGAAACATTTTATCATAATAGGAGGAGTATAATTGCCTAACTTACACTCGAATTTTGGGAGAATTTGTGTACGAAGAGAATTGGAATTTCCTGTTTTGTTTTGGTTTTTGCTTCGATTCATTAATCTTCAACACGATATCAGCTGTAGTTTTGACATTTTCTACACTTGCCTATTAATAGCATAATACTATACAGAAGGAGCAAACAATCATACACCTCCCTTTAAGTTTTGTCAAATAATGACCTATTTTCATTTGTAATTGTTATTTTGTTGTTGAATAACTAATATTTTTATTAATATGAGGGGCAATCCGAAAGTCTTATCACTAGTGACCTGTTAGGAAACCTGAACATATTAGTTACATTTGACTAGTCCAGGCCTTCGAAGTATTCACCATTGACATCTACAATGTTTTAAGTGTCTAATCCTTTCATAAAATGCCTAACGGACTCGAGTTAACATATGCTGTAAGAGTATTAGCAAACATATCTGCCAACCGCGAATCGTATAAAACACTGGTGTATCCCTAGACGATGTATCAAACTTTAAAGAGAATTTAGTCTAAAATCACATGGAACGAGGCCCGTGCTATTGGGCGGGTGTAGTAAATGTTTAATTCCCTTGTATTTCAGTAATCTTGCATTACCATGGAACCAAAATGGAATAACGGTTTTAATGTGCATGTTAGAATGAATACACACAATGTATTTTTGTCATGTATAAGGAAACACAATTAAGTACTGATGATGTATTACCTTGGCAAAACAAAGAACCTGTCCAAAGTCAGGTTTACAGATAAAAGAAACAATCGAGTGTGGAAACAATAAAATTCAACCTGGTGCAATATACTTAATTTCGCACTGTGTTCCATTTGATGAGAGCATAAAAAAGAATTGTTTCAAACGTACTCTGTGAACTCAAATATTGTTACAAAGAAAATCAGTGAAATAAAAATAAATTCAATAACTTAGAAAGAAAAAAATACAGTTCAATAATTCCTTTAGAAATAAGTCATAACATTTGTACCAACATTTCTTCATATGTAAATGAAGCAGAAACTAGTAAGAACGATCAGTATAAACCCGTTAACCTTTCATTTTATATTTTTAGGCTTCTTAAATTACTGTGTAATAACTCAACTGGCTTTTGTTAAAACTTTGTCAACTTTTTGTATATAAAATTGATTTTATTATCTTATCAGATTTAGAAAAAAAATACTGAGGAGGCTTTATTGTTGGCCAAGATTGGTAAAGATGGTAAGAGTAATTAGGCGAGGACTTATGATTGTCATTTTTGATTTTGTGTGGGTTTTATGGTACTATGGAAACTGTAATTTCTTACATGTAAAAAGTGATGATGTTAACATGAAAGGAAAATCAAACAACAACTCTAATTGCATCACCATATTTTGTTTGCATACATTATAATACGTATTCATTGCAGCAGGAACTTTTGCTACACCCTGAAAATTTTGATATATAAATATAATGTTTTAAAATATTTGATACTATGTTTAAGTTGAAGAAGCATGTATTTGGATAGATATGCATTTTCTTTTAAAGGATAATGCATTTACTTTTTTTGTTTGCATGAAGTTACTGGTACCAAAATGTATTAGGTTAAAGGGTACATTCGAGAAAATAAAGCAATTCACTTGCAGCGTATACAAAGTGAACGTGTGCATGATAATACACATCAGTTTTCACACTTACTGCCCGGTTTTCAGAGGCTTTTTTATGTATAATATTCCTTTGTGGCCATGGTAAACCGTCCAGTTTTCAGAATCCATAGTTTTCGGTATTCAGAGTGTGTTTTTTTTTAATTGAACTTATAAGGGAAAAAACTTTGGACTTCGAAAATCATCCGGTTTTCAGAGGATTCTAGTTTTTGGAGGGTCCGGTTTTCGGAGTTTTTACTGTATCTTGCAGTCGATTAACTATTTACAAGTTTTGTTTATATATCACCGTGATTTTAGGATGAAGAAGCCAGAGTAAAATTAATATCCGAACACGAAAAATGCACAAATAAAACTAACCGTTGAATCCAATCACACAGACCTTCGAACCGCTGACGTTAATAACACAATACATATATATTTTTATGTATTATTTTTTGCGTTTGCCCTTTCGTCCGTTATTAGATTTCTTTCCTCATTTTAAGTTGAAATAATAATAATAGCTATGGCTTTCAAATCTTACATACTGACAGAGAGAGAATAAAAGCATAAAACATGCGAGACACGAATGCAGTTCACAGAAAGATTTGGACAATGACTCAGACACATTTTTATTCACATACCGCAAATCTGAGAGGTACATAATGAAAATTTGCACTTCTTGAAAAGGAGTGCGGGAGGTCGTGGGTTCGATCCCCGGCCGCGTCATACCAAAGACGTAAAAAATGGTACTAGCAGCTTCCTCGCTTGGCGCTCAGCATTAAGGGGATAGTGCTAGGACTGGTTAGCCCGGTGTCAGTATAATGTGACTGGGTGGGGTATCATGCCACGTGTCTACGGCGTGATATTTCAGTGAGGCAGCACTATAAAGTTGGGCATTGTGCTCACTTCTACAAGTAGACACCGTCGTTTATATGACTGAAAAATTGTTGAAAAAGACGTTAAACCCGAACACACACACACACTTCTTGAAAAGTCGTTGCTGCCGTTTCGCTGGCGTCGAATTCAACATCGGGTTTCCTGGCACAAATGTTTTGTAAGTAACTATGTATATCACTTATTCGAATGTTTTCTAACTCCATATAAGTCTTTGGCATTACAATACAAACGGTGAGATAAATTTGGAACTATCACGCAATGCGTAGACAAAATAATTTCCGGAAGTAACAGAGGTTTAGTTTCAGTCTTATACACGAGTCATATTTTGTGTTTGTTTACTAAGCGCATTGTTATTGTGGGGTACCTTTACAGTTATACAGCGAATGTAAAAATAATTTCGTATGAATTGGATCTTCCCTAGAAGAAGAGTCTAAAACAGTGTTAATGCTACGTCTACGGGTAACAATTAGTTATGAATTAAAGTACTAAAATATGAAACAGACAAAACAAACCAGCACAGAGGTATGAGCAAAATATACTAAACATGAATAGCAATGCGGGAATGAACAAACTAAAAGAAGGTTTAGTTAAAATTCATTCAATATTGAACATATCAAATAGCCGTTAAATCCAACCTGATATGCAAGGAAAGTTCGAATCCTGTCACAGCAAAATTTAATTCGAAACAATAATACATTTAATTGTATTGTTTACACAAATCCAAACAGAATTGTGTATGTCTAAATAATATAAAATTAATCCTCTCTTCAAAAAGACATGTTTTATCCACAATTTAATAAGAATCCTTCAAATGTTAAGTATCAAATCTGGTAAATATGTCTCCAGACAGCTTCTTATTTAAAGCATCATAGAAGTTTCAAGAACTTCATGTATCACGAAGAATAACAAAGCTTAAATGGAAATGACATATACATAACATAAAAATTCTACAAGATATATACATAGCAGTTAGATCAATTGACAAATGATGTGTTATTATTTATTTATGTTTCAACTTTGGGAATTTATGTATCTCAGGGACACAAGTTTACACGAGTGGTTAATTTGATTATTAACAAATATTATTAAATATTCTTCGCGGACGATACTACATTGTAAGCTCATTGAACGTAAAGTCGTGGTTCAGTTGTACATAAACGTTCTACAATTAAGGTTTTTATACAACTTCTCATTTTTGTAAATAATATGGTCGAAGAAAAATATATTGATGAGTGTAATAACGTTGAGCAATTTGTTCATGATTTAACCTGAATTTGTGACCTTATTCTGAAACAATTCACTTGCAAACATTTAAATTGTTATATGAGGATTGTTTAATAAACACAAGACAATGTGCTCTCAAATTGTTGTAAAGATGACATGTTTGAGGTCAAATTACATTGGGATACTTTCTTTCTTGTGAATTTCTGATTTTAATTTGATTATAGTTGTACAGTTTATTGGGGAGAGTTATACTCAAATCTTTAACATTAGTTTATCATTATTAAATAATCTATCAAGGTCCCTGTATTGTTTCATTGATAAAATTTATAATCGGATGGATAAATGTCTTTTAAAAGTTACAAGTACGTCTTTCTTAAAGATTTGCTCGCAAATCCTATTATCATTATAGCTAAAAAAGTTTTGAGGCCATTACTTGACTGACGAAATCACCTATATATTTAGATTTTAAAATTATATATAACGTTCATTTCAGAAAGTAAGAGGGCCGTGGATAACCTTTTTCATAAATTGTTGTTTGTTGCTTTTGTTTAAAACTTTTCTTTAATTCAACCGACGTAATTATCAGTAAGTCTTTTTCTTACCTGTTCAAAACGAATATTATTACGCAAAAAAAAAACAAAAAACACCTGAACTGGGACATTTGTTTTATTTGGTTATATTGCTTTGATGTTTGAATTCAGAGAAACTATTTGCATTAACAATTAAATGTTTAATACGTATTTTTTTCTCAAACATATTTATTTATTTATAATTATTGTTTATAGTTCTATTATGATTGTTAATTTTTGTCTGAAGCACGATTTCTTCTAAAGACAGTTTTATAAAAGAACAATACGCCTCCATTACGATATTTCATACTGAATATTTTTCCGCATTCATTTGGACATGAAAAGGGTTTTGTATACGTTTATGAAACATATGCTTTATTTTAGACAGAAAACTCTTAGATATAAAATATATATCTATTCGATTAATGGCCAGAACATTTGTCTCTGTTTGGTATGAATGTTTCCTAGACGGAAGGTTTCATCTGTTAAGTGGCGGATAAATTCCCAGATGTGTACAAAGGGTGTGACTGAATTTGAAAAAGAATGATTATGCAATCTTAGATACATATTTACTAGCAAACAGTATAAGCAAATGCCCATTTTCAAATCCATACAGTGCGTTTCTTCTTTAATTAGAGTGATGACTTCATTATATAGCCAAAGGGAAATAATGTCTTTATTTGTTCTCAAAAAAAGCTGATTATTTTTATAATATGCTAAGGATTTATGTTAAATTAGATGTTTCAAATATTGGCTAACAGATACGGACCCAAATTTTAATGGATAATTCATTTAATACCTAATTTCTGTCTACTTTCTCGTTTGCATTTACCATATATATGTTTAGATTAATATAAATCTGTCTTTCTTTAACTTCAACAATACATGATATAATTATCCTGTCATATATTTCGCAATATGATCAGTTGTGTTGGCATGCCATCCTACGCATTTTTGCTCCTTAGAGACCACATAGTTCCTTGTTTTTAATGATAGAAATAATTCAACTAAGCACAAAAACAGGCCATAAGAAAGTCAACGGACTAATGCTAATGTTATTTAACATTTATTATCTGTTATTTTCAAATACTGAACTTATTCATACTATTCTTTACTATGTTAATGAGTGCAAATAAGTGTAGTGTTGCAAGGACTTTAAAAAACATAGCAATATCTATGCATTTATGTGCAAACTTTATTTACAACAGATACCATAACAAAATATAATCCTTTATTACATGAATATGAAAGATTGAGTCTGTTAACGAAATGTTAAATTGCAACACCAGATCATGCCCACTAGCACCGACTTTGCGGACATTCATTACATATTGTCGCTGGCATTACTGAGCGAACAAATATCATAAGAAAATGTGACAATTATACTATTAACTACAAATATAATGAAGCTATTTATTCATCCATTCTCACCTCTTTTCTTCTAAAATGTTTATCAAAGCTGCAGATTTCGTTGATGACATTAGATTTCAACTGTATAACAGTGATTGATTCTGTAACATCTCATATCTCAGTAACAATATGATATAGTAAGAAATATTTCAAATATTGAAAAGAAAGGGACCGTATACAAAACTCTACTTTTAAATATATCAACTAGTCGTTCATTTTTGCACATAGGTATCTGAATATTTTTACCGCTGCCTTCCACAATACATATTCTTAGGCCATACCAAACCGATTTGTCGTTCGTCGGAACTACCGCATCAATGATTTCATTCCCGAGAAAAAGAAAAAAAATTCACCCGCCCGCACGTACATAAAAATCGCCGAAAAATTTTTTTTTTTCTGATTACGCGGTCCAGAATGATAACGGTAAACAGGTTTTATCGCTGTTTTAATGCGTCAAAGTGATATTGATCCGAACCCATGCGTTTGTAATACATGTAGCTGATGACACAAACTCAAAAAGTCCGGAATTATGGTGTTGTTCATCATTTGATTTAAATCTGAAGTGTCTGTGCTAGTGCCACACATGACCTTCGATGTGCCGGTAGGTGATGAAGTAGGCACGTTCTACGATTGTTCAAATTATACAGTGAAAAGAACAAAGCCCGACTTTTAAGACGTGCACGGCCACGGGGATTCAAATTGAAAATATTTGGATTAAACATAGAAATATTGTTCAGATACAGTTTTCAAACCATTTGTTATCAGTGTGTTTAGTTAAATATTTTTAGATCGAGAGCCAAAGCCAGTGCTTTCTTGAAAAAAAAGTTTGTTCACAGATCCTGACTGATCCATCACATTAATTGTCTCGGGGCCCAAATCGTTTTGAACGTAACTTCTTTAGTACGGCAGTTAGATATTCTATCAAAATGCATATATTAATGTATATTAATTGGCTGTGAATTGATTGAAAGAATCTGAAAAAACAGACCTTCCCAACTCCAAATTTCTTGGTCAATCAAAGCACAACAAATAACTCTTTTAAAGAGTGGCCATATTGGGATCATTTTTTGTCCGTCTGTTATCATTTTTGACTGAAATGAACCTCTACCACAAAAACTTAAGCTAAGCTTATCTGTTAAGAAATTATTCCAATGGATTCGAGCAATGTCGAAGCATTTGTGTGCCCAACTCCATTTGGTCTCATTGGTCAAGTGATTTATTACTTTCCCCTCACCTCTACCGTTTGGAGTTTCACTAGGGGTACAAAGTTGCTCATGTGTCGAAGCCATCTAACTGGGTTTCAGAAGATATGTTATTCCACTTGGGTGCCTGTTTTGTTTTAAATATTCCTCATCCTCTGCCGTTAAATGGGCACGCCTTCAGATTAATGTAGAACAATCAAAATTAAAAATAAGACACTCATCCCTCAGTAATTATAAATACAAAATAAAAACAAAGTGATTCAGTGATCAGTTTTAGCAAGAATTTATTTGCAAAACCATTCATGTAGTCTTTAAAACATACAGAAAAGCTATCTACTGTCTTAGTTACACTGTAAATGTTTAAGTTCTGTGTTATTCTTAAAGAAATGTTAACTTCATGTATAATCATAACTGCAAAAAAAAAAAAAAAAAAAAAAATACCCGCTCGCTCCATGTAAAAGCTACCCGCCTCTGAAAAAGTCAAAATTGAGAGAAAAAAAAAAAAAAAAAATCGCTCGCTCGCTCGCTCCCATTTTTTTTTGAAAATTTTCCGAAGAACTATTAATCAATTTGGTATGGCCTTAGTGCGGAAACAAAGTTTATCCAAGACAGAAAAAATATTTACACGAACTTATTTCAACTCAAATCGTAATCTATTTTTCTTAATTTCAACTACAAATTTACTATTTCATTTGCTTAATTTTGCAGTTTTTCTCCTAAATGTGACTTTTATCTTTGTCTGTAGATCAAGGAACATGTCTATTTTTTTTTTTAATTTTGATGGTTATATAAATACATGATCAAAATTGAAGTATCCGGGTGTAACATAATATATTTCACACTGGGTCGCGTTTGATGAGAGCGGAAACTAGAATGGCTACATACGCACTCTATGAACTCAAAAATTATGAATACTATCGCAAACACAATCAGTGAAATATAAATGAATTCAATAGCATTCAAAAAACAGTTCATTAATTCCTTTAGAATTAAGTCATAATATTTGTACTAAAATTACTTCATACGTAAATGAAGCAGAATCTAATGTCTGCCACCTGAAAACCGTTGACATAAGGAGACCTGTACCAACCTTTTAACCTTTTATTTTATTTTTAGGGCCTTTGAAATTGCTACGAAATTATTCGACATGATTTAGTTTAACTCAAATCAACATTTTTGAATATTACTTAACTTTTTTAGCTTGTTTGATTTAAAAAAAAAGTATCTGCGATGTATAGTCGTTACCTTCTCGTCGGCTTCGAGTTGGTAAATATTTTATATAGGTCTTTTTTATATAAAAATAACTATGACAGCTATACATGTATAACATCTTAGTCATGGTTTGAAGAGTAATTAGGGAAGTAAGTATGACTATCTCTTGGACTTTGAACGTTGGGAACACAAAATATATTTTTCTGTATTCAGGGTTGTTTTATCAGATGCTACAATGTCAAATAGCCATGGAAATCCCGGATAGAGAAAAAATTATACTAGTTTCAAAATTTCAATAAGTAAAGGCGTATATAAATTACTTGTCATTCTGTGTATTAAAACTCCCTAAGTTTGACTTTTCTCTTTAGGTTTCGTTTAAAAATAGCGCGCAATCATACATCATCTTTTGCTTTTGAAAGATAAATGTTTCAACATACAAGTAATTGTTAAATAATTTAGTGATGGTGGGCTTTCTTCAAGCGGTTTTTGTTCGATTTCCATCTAAGGAAAATGGAGAAATATCTATACGTAATACAGAAACAATTTATTTATATGTAACGAATATTTAAATGCTTTGTGCAACATTTGAATTAGGATAGACATCAATAGAATACAAAAAAAAACAAACATTATATCTTGCCATAAACTTTAGATTGTTCTGGAGCGTAAGAGTCGTTTTTTAAATATGCATATTCTAAGCGTCCAATTCAAAAGAAGTAACACAGATTTTGAGGCGTACTAGCACGACGTTCATTCTTATAATTCGTAGTTAAACGCAATAGTGGCATTAACACTTTAAATATGTAGGTAGTTACTGCACGTTAAACAACCAGTTTTCTCTGTGAACAGTATAAAATCTAACACATTGTATATTTTTAGCAGCATAATATATAAAATTCAATACTTGTTCGCGAACGTCAATATTTTACCATTTATAAACATTGTGATATATCTTAGTCTCTGCTATGAACCACAGTTTTATACCATTAAACTCCGCGATTCATACTTCAGATGAACGTCATAATAATAAAGGCAGTTTTCGGTTTCATTCATTATGATCAATAAAACTACTGAAATAAAATTATTTTCGAAAGAAACGAAAACGGTGCATTAACTATGTTGAATGAAGTACCTACGTTTAATGTAGTAAAACATATTGTGAAGCATTTGCGATCAAACAGAAAAGTTGAATCGGTGCACCACACATAGTATGCAATAAAACACCCCTTTAATCATCTCCATTGTCTGTTTTAAAGCTTTATGGGTAATTAAGTTACAGTTTTATTTCAAATCGTTTCAGTATATTGAATTATTTTTCTTTATTTTTTTATTAACTTTATCAAATTGTTGTATACTTCTTCTAATTAAGGTAAATATTAACGACTATAATAAATGTATGTTAGTTACACATTCACGCACATCCCTTTACAATTGTATACTCTTATCCAGACGCGGGATATAGGTATCCAATATCACATTGACCCTTTTTGCTGCTCGCAATACTGGATATATTTCCGTCGGGTATCTGACGATACACTAAAGGCAATCGTATATAATATTTTGTGAAAATCAGCTAAAAGTAAAACATTAATGACTGTTTTGTATGAGGAAAATGTGATCATTTCAAAAACGCAACCCACTGCTCGCGGACGTGCGACTGACTATCACACATAGACAAACACGCAAACACAAGTACAAACAAAAAAAAAGCAAACACACGTGGCGTCGCCATAGAAAGAAGACTGGCACAACCAAGTCTTCATTACCAAAATAATCATGATTGAGGTAGGTATTCAGTTAAGATTATTTTCGGTATTCATGCTGTTCATGCAAAATGAAAGACAGAATAGGATCGGCAAATTCATGAATCGAAGCTGTTCATGTCCAATTTTGCCGATCCTATTCTATCTTCATTTCGCATGAACACCGAGAAAAAGATTAATTTCTTATATTTACATCATAATTTCTTTACATTTGTATTCAAGATTTAATTATAAATTGTATACATTTTGTTGCATTTAACATTAAAATCAGCTTTCTTGTCATTATTTTCTACCATAGCAACAACAGTGTCGTCATCGATGGAACGTTGTCCATGACTATACGCGGGCGTAGTCAAAACAGCGGCCCGTTATCACTAAGTAGAGTTGACGTAACTTTCGCGCCTTCATTTTGGTGTTCTTAATTCAAACTGAACGTCATAATTTTCAATAGAAAGAAGAAAATAAATATTTATTATTTTTATTTTGCCAAAAGTAAAAGGTATCAATATCGATTAGATTACTATGTGTGCTCTAGAAAATAAACAAAGCAGTTAAGCTGCTGCGGTTTTAATATACGAAGTGAACATGTGCTTGATATCCGTACGATATAAGACACGTGTCCTGTAACCAGACACCTTGCAGTCACTTAAATATTTACTAAAAATATTTATATCTAACTATGATGTTCGGAACTAGAAGACAAAATAAAAAAAGAAAATCCATCGAAACGTAAAATTCACAAACAAAAATTTACTTGTCCCTGTGAAATAAAACTTTGTGCCGCTGATTCAAGAAATATACTTCTATCCTATCTCAATCATTTTGTAAGACAAGAAAGACATAGCGACTATAATTTCATATTTCGAATGAAAATTGAACATGATTATGCATGAAAGAACAACGCAAAAAAATAAAATAATACGTTCTAAAATCTGTAAAACCTGCGAGGCTTTCATGCAATATAACAAAAATATATGGAAAACACTGACACATTTATGTTTTCACATAGCGTATATCTGAGATATGTATGACAAATAAGGTTATTTATTTTCTGTATTTTTGTAAATTGGTTGTAACCGTTTCTCCGGCATCGACTTCAACGTCAGGTTCACTGGCACAAACGTTTCAAACCATGTTAAAGCCATCACACAATACGCAGAAAAAAATCGGGAGTAAGGAGCGATCTAGCTGTTGGGTCGTATATATGACAACATAAAAAGTGCTCATTTACGAAGCGCGATTTTTTACTGGGGACATTTAGTTGTGTATCAAACGTAAAAGTAATTCTATATCAATTCCTGCTTTCCAAGAATAAACTCTTAGGCAGTGTATGTGCTTTATGAGATGTATACATAACAGTTAGATAAAATCAAAATATGTGAATTGCAATAAATGAAGATTTTTACTTTAGACCTAAGCTATCTAAAAGACACGAATACGACTAGTTAATATAATTACTAAAATATAGATACTATTCGCGGGCGACACTGCATTACAACCTCGTTGAGACGTAGAATTGCAATAAAGTTGTGTAAAAATGCACTACATTTAAGATCTAAATGAAACATCTCACATTCGTAAATATTTGCTTCTCTATTATACAGCTGAAAACTATAAAGGTATGTGTACTTAAGTAAAGTAATTTGCTCATGCAAACCTTTACAATATTTTACGAGGGGTAATAAATAAATACAAGCCGAAGTGCTCTAACATCTCTGAGCAAGGTGTTATTTTGTTGATGTTCATTTAAAAGACTTAAACATATAGAACATAACAGGGAAAAAAATCCGGAGCATAGGAAGGTGTGAAATGTAGGTCGTTTGCATGACATCATTTTTTTTTTTTTTTTTTTTACGAAGCGCAATGTTTTTATTGGGAACTTTTAAAGTTAATATACAACAAACGTAAATGCGATTTTCATTAAATTACAGCTTTCTTACAAAAAATATATTATCAGTGTTTATCTTATATAAGATTCATACATAACAGTTTGATAAATTAAAAGACAAAATGTATCGTAATTGATTTATGATTTCAATTTAAGATTTTTGTTGTAAGCTTTCAAGGAGACACAAACACAAGTAGTTATTTAATTACTGAAGTATATTCTTCGCGTGCGACACTGCATTACAAGCTCATTAGACTTAACTGGCATTACAGTTGTGTATAAAACTCTACTTGTCACATTCGTAAATATCGCTGACCTATTATATAATCGAGAAATGTATAGTTAAGTTGAGTAATTAGCTCATGATCAAAGCTGATCTTATTTTGAATAATTATACTAGCAACTTTTTATATTATCATACGAGATGTGTTCAATAAGTATAAGGCAAAGTGCTCTAACCACTTTGTTTATCATTTGTTGAAATTCACAATTTGATCAAAGTTAATATAATGAATAGAAAATCCTCAATTAACAAATTTAGAGAACATCAATCATTTATCGTTTCTGTGGAAACGCCACAGCCGCTTAAGCGGGAGTTTCAGCAAAACTAGTAAAAGTCTACAAATATATTGGCCTGCAATTTTGTTGATTTAAGCTTTTGTTTGTTATTTTCACCTTACCGACAGTTATAGCTTCTTGATTTATTATAAATAGAGCTATTCATCTACAAGTCTAAATATATTATACTTAGTTTCTATGACAAATCAGCGGTGACTGGGGAATAGAAATTCATTGTGTATGCGTATTAGTGAGTATTTTACACCTTTCCCATTTTATTTAGCGCCTTAGCCCAGTTACATTCATCATGGATTAAGAAAACTCATAAAATGTTATGCGTGACTGACTATTGTTCCAAAGATTGCTTATTCAGATATCTTCGAAAGCGAAATATGACCGAGAACTCATATTCTCTATTTGACATAAATAAATACAAGTCCAAAAACCAGTCATGGAGCGTTGATTTTTTAGTGATTTATAAAGTTTTTGTGCAAGGCCTTTCTAGTATCTATATAAAAGTAAAATTGATATAAATCATTATGCATTTTGGCTTACCAATTATGGTACAAAAGAGTGTGTAAGTTAAAACTTACAATGAAGACTGATGAAAAAAAAAACCCAAAAAACACTCCTACACAACAGGTTAATATGTCTCTAGTCTATGTACTTGACCTGCTGGGTGTAGATAGATGTGTGTCCATCTGTTCCCTTTTTGTTTGGAGATACCCTCTAATATTATTTTTGTGTGTCTGATTTCTAAAATATGTGTTTGCGTGACTTGATTGAATCTTCATCAAACTTTGCAGCATTAGGATGAGGTTCTGCCCTTAGTTTGTTCAAATGCGGGCGCTTTGTTCCTTTTTTTTTGGGGGGGGGGGGGGGGGGGGGGGGCGGGCTGGGGCTGAAAATAGAAAAAAATCTTTAAACGACTGTCATAAACTCTTCATCAGACTTAAGATGTTGTATTATTGTAAAGCAGTCTAACGTTGAAAATTAATGCTAATTATGAATTGTTTGGAATTTGCACTTTAAGCATTTGATACTTTAAGAGACAAAAACAATAGTATTTATTATAATATTTTGGTGGTACACTGCATTACAGTCATTAGACATTAACTGGATTACATTTTTATTAAAACTATGTCACTTGTAAATATCGCTGACTATAAATAATCAGAAATGATAGTCAGTTGAGTAATTAGCTTGATAAATATATTTGATAAATTTTCACTAAATTTTTATATATCATACGATGATGTGTTCAATTAAGTTATAAGGCAAATGCTTAACCACTTTGTTTATCATTTTGAAATTTCATTTGATCAAGTAATAATGAATAAAATCTCAATTAACAATTAAGAGCAATCAATCATTATCGTTTCTGTGGACGCCACAGCCGCTTAGCGGGAGTTTCAGCAAAACTAGGAAAAGTCTACAAATTTGGCTCAATTTTTTATTTAAGCTTTGTTTGTATTTTCACCTTACGACAGTTATGTTCTTGATTCATTATAAAAGCTATTCATCTACAAGTTAATTATTTATATTTTCTAGACAAATCAGGGACTGATGAATAGAATTCTTCTGAGCGTATTAGTAGTATTTTACACTTTCCCATTTTATTTAGGCTTAGCAGTTACATTCATCATGGATTAAGAAAATCATAAAATGTTATGCGTGACGACTATTGTTCAAAGATTGCTTATTCAGATATCTTCGAAGCGAAATATACGAGAACCATTTCTCTATTTGACATAAATAAATAAAGTCCAAAAACCAGTCATGGGCGTTGATTGTTATGATTTATATTTGTGCAGGCCTGTCTGTATCTATAAAAGTAAAATTGATATAAATCATTCAAAGCATTTTGTTACCAATTATGGACAAAGATGTGTAGTTAAATCTTAAATGAAGACTGATGAAAAAAACAAAAACACTCCGACAAACATGTTATTGTCTAGTCTATGTACTTGACCTGTGGGTGTAGATAGATGTTGTCATCTGTTCCCTTTTTTTGGAGATACCCTTATATATTTTGGTGTCTGATTTCTAAAATATGTGGTGCGTGACGATGAATCTTCATAAACTTGCCGCATATGATGAGTTTGCTTAGTTTGTTCAAATGCGGGGTTTGTTCCTTTTTTTTTGGGGGGGAAGGGGGGGGTGCGGGGTCGGTTGGCTGAAAATAAAAAAATCTTAACGACTGCCATAAATCTTCATCAGACTTAGTGTTGTATTATGTAAAGCCGTCTGTTTACACGTTGAAACATCATTAATTTCTTTTACTGATATTGTTTTTGTTTAAGTATTTGACTTTAAGTTTACGATACTTTAAATATCAATTACAACAATACTAATTATAATGCTATAAACAATGCTACTAGAGGTATAAAGTACATGTAGTAATGTAATGAACGATTAAAATGTTAATTTTTATGGACCTCTGAAAACGATATCAATGTTGAATATCGTCTTACGGCTAAGGGTCCCAGATAACAATATACATATATGGCTATTTCAAATTAGTTAAAACTTGCACCGTACGAGTTTTTTACCATGTCAAAATTTATAAGGAGAGATAATTGATATAAATAGAATGGACTTATTGCTGTATCAATTTCTGTTAAATGATGATTGCTGGCTACTATTTTATATTGTAATAACTTTATAATGAATGTGCGTAAACAGAATTGATTTGACATTTAAGGAATTTCTGACACGTTTGCTTTAGGCAAACATGACAGCTTTAGTTCTTCTCAAATACGTTTCTGTGACAAAGCACCATGTTTTGTTTTTGTTAAAATATAGATTTAAATCACAATAATATCTTCAGTATTTACCAGCATGCATAAAAACGCACATGTATCACCGTACTACTAGTTTAAATTGGTTGTCATATCAGTTTTTAGACATGGTTGGTTGCAGGGTTAGAAAATCAAGTGTTTTAGCATCGTTTCATCGATATTAAAGCAGTGTTACTCTGGTTTTACATGTATGGCTACATTTGCCATCCCTTGAGCACGCTAGAATGGTCTGATCCAAGGTGTGGTAGTATTGAATAACCAGGTAATGATTATATTTGTAACAAACTTTCCGTTTAATACTTTGTGTCACAATGTAAGCATGATTATTTGATCTCCCAGTTATACGAAAATAACGAAAAATTAGTGCATGGTTTCAAAGCGTATCGAATGAAAACTGTAGGGATTTTCCCCCACGGACCCCCCCCTGAGAATGTAGACGTATATGGTTTGATTATTCAAACTTATTAATACAAACTGAATAATTAAATCATGGACATCAACTCTTAAAATCCGGAAATATAACAAGAAATTCCGACATATTCGTATTAAATCAATGTTCAAAAAGACAACGTAGTTTTGCTATCTTCATTACATATATCTCGTAATGACAAAACATGTGACGCTATCTTACACTAAAATTACACTTACCTAACCTTTCAATGAATGATGTAGTGACAAGATATAATTAAGCTGAGTCTTGCCATTCAGCACTTTACATAGAATTGAATAGTTCTTTAATCGTTACATTGTTACTTGTCCACGATACAAGAAAACCAGTGTTTTATCATCGCTGAAGGTGGTACCTACACATCAGAAACCATTTATAGATAATATCTTTATTGGACCTGTTCATCCTAGGACCTCAGTAGTGTTTACAAATTCGTAATGACATTTATAGTAGTCCCTTACGTGTCAGGTACAGGCAAATTACAGACTATGTACAAAATTATAATTACATCTCAGGTGCGCTGACACATAAACGAAAACGATTTACCTTCTTCATGTTAATTTACCGTCTGGTGCTTTAAAATCATACTGTGGCTGATAGTCTTCATAATGAATGCAATACAAAATTTATGATTTTGATTTGATTAAAGTCGCAGAATTTATTGGGGAGAGTTATACGTACTCAAATCTTTAACATTAGTTGATCATTATTAAATAATCTTTATAGGCCCCTGTATTGTTTCAGTGATAAAATTTATAATCGGATATACAAATGTCGCGCATGCCCTTTAAAAGGTACATGTACGTCTTTCTTAAAGATTTGCTTCCAAATCCTGTCATTATTATAGCCAAGAAAAGTTGTTCTGAGGCTGATACTTGACTGACGAAATCACGTATATATTTAGAGTTTAATACGCAATTATTTTTTCTCAAACATATGTATTTATAATTGTTGTTTATAGTTCTATTATAATTGCTAATTTTTGTTTGAGGCACATATTCTTCTGAATGTATAATTAAAGACATTTTTTATAAAAGAACGCCACCATTTCGACATTTCCTACTGAATGTTTTTCCGCATTCATTTGGACATGAAAATGGTTTCGTATGCGTTTATTAAACATATGCTTTATTTTAGACAGAAAACTCTTAGATTAAAAGAAATGTTTATCAATCTGTTTAATGGCCGAGACACGTGTCTTTCTTTTGTATGAGTGTTTCCTAGACAAAGAGTGTGATTAAATTTGAAAAAAAGAATGATTATGCGATATTAAATACATATTTACTAGCAAACAGTATAAGTAAATGCCCATTTCCAAACCCATACAGTGTTTTTTTTTTCTTTAATGAGACTGATGACGTTTATATATAGCCGAAGGAACAAGAATGTCTTGATTTATCTTCTAAACAAAAGCTGTTTATCTTTATAATATGCTAAAGGATTTAGGTAAAATTAGAAGTTTCAAATATTAGCTAACAAATACGGACCCAAATTTTAATGGATAATTGATTTTATACCTAATTCCTGTCTACTTTCTCGTTTGCATTTACCATATACATGTATATGTTTAGTTTAATATAAATCTGTCTTTCTTTACCTTCAACACCATGATATAATTATTCTTCCATATGTTTCGCAATATGATCAGTTGTGGTGGCATGCCCTCTTACGCACTTTTGCTCATTAGAGACCATAGAGTTCCTTGTTCTTAATGATAGAAATAATTTAACTAAATACAAAAGCGTCAACAAGAAACTCAACGAACTAATGTTAATGTTATTTAACATTTATTATCTGTTACATATGTATTTTAAAATGCATACTGAATTTATTTATACTATACTATATTAATGGGTGCAAATAATTTTAGTGCTTCTAGGATTTTAAGAAACATAGCAATACTTTATTACAGCAGAACCATCAAAATAATTTTTATTATATGAATGAAAATTTGAGTCTGTTAACGAAATGATAATAAGATTTTATTTCGAAAATAAAAAAATCTAACAAATTTTATCTTCCTTCATACTTGGAAAAAGATATTGTTTTATACTTGTTGGAATATAAACACATAGGCAGTACCTCACTCTGATCTCGAGTATTTGGTCTTGTACCATTATTTCATACATGTCAATGTCTAGGTCTGCAGCCCATATCTAAATATGCGTAAGTAAGTATTTTTCGATACTTCAGGAATGAATGTTTATTTTTTGGTTTGCATATATTGCTCAGTTATTTTTTTTCCATTACATTGCTAGAGGTAAAAGCAAATCCATGAACCACAACAAGTCACTTTGCAAAGATATTAGTAAAATGCAACATTTCATGTACTATAGCATGTTTTTCATGGAATCAAACAGAAGAAAAAAAAAGTAAATGGCACTGATCTTGAATTGATTTGAACATGAAAAGGGTAACGACAATACAAAATATCGGGAAGCATTGATTATGTCTAGATGGAAATTCTCGATTGAAAGCTATATCAATGTACTACAATAAATCGTATAAGTATCATTAAATTACATTTAATTTGTAAAAATGTTTTTAGACATTTTTATCTTCCTTTTGACTTCTGAAAGCGAGTTTTTTTTATTTCCATAGAAACATAAAGACACACGTGGAACCACAGGTTGAACGTTAGGAAGAAGGAGTTTTTGTACTAGGAATTTTAGAAAAGATTCGTTAGCTATTCTCCAATGTACCTGAAGTAAGAATAGGGCCTTTGTGAACTCTATGGCTATTGTTGGGGTGCTCAGTGCTTCCGAGAAATCTACCCTATTCTTTCATCTTTTTAGTCGCTCACATGACCTTGAGTATTTGAAATTGCACCATTATGCTCTAATTGTCTACATTTGAATCTGTAGGAAATATTTTAATATGCACGAGTAAGAATTCTTACATTCTTCAAGATTAAATGTCTAACATAGAAAGTTTTACGTCTTTCAAAGATATTTCCATCATCAAATTGTTAAAACAGAAATACAGATTCAAGGAAATGCAGATTCAAGGAACTGCATCTAGACTTTTATGAGTATAACGAATAACGAAGGAAGAAGTAAAACTGTGTAACTGTAGCTATAGATACAATTCAGCAGATACTCCCCAAACAACCAAAAGTAAGAAGAGGGCCATGGAAAATACTGAGATCGCTCAAATGACCATGAATATTTAGCGTTATACCATTATGCCATACGTGTCTTCATCTGAATCCGCAGGTTAGATTTAAATATGCACAAGCAAGAACTCTTATTTCTACTTCTTGATAAAATGTCTAAATTTGAAATTTTTTAATCTTAAGATATTTCCGTCATAAAGTTGTTATTTGTAAAACAGAACTAAAGATTCAAGTACATTTGCAATGAGACATTTTAAGTTTAACGTGTCAAGTACGTCATGAAGCTGAAGATTCATGATTGTTAGTAACTATAGAAAATAAACGTGTTTTTGTATGTATTTTTTGTGAAAAAAAATTAACGTTGATACAACCATGCAACGATCTTGAGAATTATTTGAACATAAAAAGGCGTTATAAAATCTGAAAGTGTGAGAGTTATTGAGTATTGCCAGAAGGAAAATAACTCTTATAACAATGTTGCTAAAAACTTTCATGTGTTATCATTGCATCATTAAGGCACAGTTAATTATAAGATTTTATTTGAATATAAAAAAATCTAACAAATTTTATCTTCCTTCATACTTGGAAAAAGATATTGTTTTATACTTGTTGGAATATAAACACAAAGGCAGTACCTAAGCTTAAGATGTAGAAGGAAGGAAAACTGTAACTGAATTTGTAGATAAGATGTAGGGGAATTATTCAAATATAATAAGACCTTAATTCGATCACACGACTTTTCGTGATCTGGATCTGCAGCAGATATATAAATGTCCACTAGCCAAAAGTTTTTAATACTTTTAAATGTCTTTTCTGAAATTTGCATGACTTGCAAAGATATTTTTATTATCAAATTGTTGCAGTGGTACAAATAGTCAAGGTATTGTAATTAGTCATTTGTGAGTGTTACGTTTCAGTTACGTCAGGCAAATGAAGCTTCATGACATAAAAAGGTAAGATGTTAGTAAGTTTCAACATGCATTTGCTGCAGTATATATTTCATATAATTAAAACAATCATATAACTACAAAATGGTCTTGACAATTGATTTGAACATGAGAAGGAGTAACGGGAATTGAAAATAGTGAGAGTCATTGAACGAACCTGTCTTGGACTTTTACTTTTAAGCAGTACACAAAGATTAATTTTGCTAAAATGAGACTTAGATTTATCCTTCTTGGATGATATTTTGATTCAGTGTTGTTATATTGATCTTGTCCTTTGTGATCATGGAGTCAATTCAATAGATGTGTAATGGAGTTCCGCTTAAGTCGGTGCTAGAGTGCACATTTCGTTACTTCTCATGAACAGACACGATCAAACCGAGTCTGCTATTATTCTTTTTGGTTGCATTCTATGTTTCCAAGGGATTTTTACAGACTTTATTATTGTATCATTTTGCTACATTTTAATTGAGATTGTTTTAACTATCAGACATTTCAAATACATATTCTTACATTCATAACAGTTACAGATTTAGCAGATATTATCCAAGCCACACGATGTAACAACAATAGTGGCTTTAATTCACTGATCTGACCTTTAGTATCAAACCTTGTACCTTGTACCTTTTTTGTCATACCTGTCTACATCTGGATCTCCAGCTAAACCCTCAATGTGTAGAAATAAGAATTTTGGATACTTAAATATCAAATGTCGTTTTTTAAATTTTGATGTGTTTCAAACATATTTAATTGTTACAGGTAAAACATATTCTAAGAAACGCACTATATTATTGATGAGTTTTACTTTTCAAGTACGCTTTGGAACCTAAATACCAGGATGTTAAAATAAGATGTTAGGAAATTTCAACATGCAATGTGCTGCTGTATGTATTTCATGTAATAAAACAGGTATATAATCATACAGTGATCTTGAGAATTGAATAAAATTGGACAATAAAGGGAGTATTGACAAACTCAGAATAGCGAGATTCATTGAGCATGTCGAGAAGGGAATCCTAAATTGAAAGCAAAACACTTACATCAAATTTGAGTACAGTAAAACGACCATTTATTATCATTAAGCTGCAGTTTAATTGAGATTTTATCTGAATTTTAAACATTTGAAACAATTTTATCTTTCTCCATTCTTGAAAAAGTTAGTTTATGTTTAATTCTTATAGAAGGGTAAAGACACAGAACAAACTACATATTAAATAGGTAGGAAGAAGTAAACACTATAACTGGATCTGTAGATAAGTTTCCACAGATATTTTCTGAAGAACCATAAGTAACAAGAGGGCCTTAGTGGACCTAATTTGCTCCCCTGCCCTTGAGTATTATTATTCTAATAATAATTAATCTACTAATATTTATATGTACCAGTAAGAACCTTTGGTTACTTTACAGGTCAAATCAGATTCCATGAATCAAACTGTTACACTTGTGAATTACACATTTCAAGTGCTTCATGCAGCTTAAATGTCATGATGTTGAAAAGTAAGATGTAAATATTTCAACATTTAATTTGCTACAGTATGTATTACATGTAATCAAATCGATTAAGTAACGATACAGTGATATTGAATTGATTTGAACATGATAAGGATTAACGACAATCAAAAACATCGAAAGGCATTTAAAGTGTCCAGATGGATTTTTTTTTTCATTGAAAGCAACGTCAGTTTACTACAATAAAATGTCGTGTTTCATTAAGTTAAATGTTAAATGAGACAATATCTGAACACATTATGGTGTCTTCCTTCATATTTCAGAAAGCAAGTTTTTGTTTTATTCTTCCAGAAACATAAAGAAACAGGTAGAACCACGTCTTAAAAGAGGAGAAGAAGTAATTTCTATAACTGGCTCTGTATCTATGATTCAGCAGATATTATTCAAGCAACCATGAATAAGAGGGCTTTTGTGGCCATAAGTCTTTCACAACACTTGAGTATTTGACCTTGCATCATTATGTCAAACATGTTTTATTTGAATCTGCAGGTAAATTTTTAATATGTACAAGTAAACAGGTTTTTTGATACTCGAAGATTAAATGTCTTATTTAAAGTTTTCCTGTCTTTCAAAGATTATTTCATCATTAAATTGCTAAGGTGAAAGCAGAAGAAAATACTGAAGAAATTACCCCGAGTCATCTTTGAGTTTAACGTGTCAAGTATGTCATGCAGCTGAACTCTCATGATGTTTTTATGTAAGTTGAAAGTATATTTCAAATTTCATTGTTTCACAGTATGCATTTCATTTGATAAAAGCATTTATGCAACCAAGCAGGGAACTTGAGAATTATCTTAACTTGAAAAGGTGTAAATATAATCATAATGTGTAAAGTAATTGAATATGACCAGAAGAGAATTTTCAATTTAAGTTATACAATAACAAGAATTTGCTAACACAAAAGGTTTTATGTATCATTTTTATATCAGTAAGTTACATTTTTTTCAGAGTATTTCTGAGTATCAAATTATTCAAAGAATTTCTTTCTTCCTTCATACTTGAAAAAAAAGGTAGTTTATGTTTTATTTTTGTAGGAGCATAATAGACACTGTAGCCCAACTTGAAATATAGAAAGATGTACACTCTGAAACTGGATCTTTAGATAAGATTCAGCTGATATTATCTTAGCAACAAGAAGTAACAAGGCGGCCATAGTGGCCTTAATTCGCTCATCTGACTTTTAGTATCAAACCTTGCACTTTTCTGTCAAACCTGTCTGCATCTTGATCTATTGATAATACCTGAATTTACAGATGTAAGAATTCAGGATACTTCAATAGGAAATGTCGTACTGTAAATTCTTACACATTTCAAATATATATTTTTATCAATTAATTGTTACCAGTAAGAGTAGAAATTAGCTTCTAGGGCTTGTTGTGTTTGCATTCAACGTTTCAAATACGTAAAGAACTAGGATTAAATAAATTTAACTTTGAATGTGCTGCTTGAAGTATTGCATCTAATAAAACAGAAATATAAAAATATAATTATACAGCGAGCTTTAGAGTTAAAAAGAATTGAACATGATACTGTGTAACGACAAATTCAAAATAGTCGCAGTCATTGAACATATCGACAAGGGAATTTGAATTTAAATCACTACGAAATATCAATTTTGCTACAATAAAACTTCTATGTATCATTATTAAATCATTACGCTGCATTGTAATTTAGACAATATCTTAATTTGAAACATTTTAAACAGTTTAACTTGTTTAAAATACTTGAAAAGGTTAGTTTCTGTTTCATTCTTGTACGAACTGAAAGACACCACAGCATGAAATGTTAGAATAAGTAAACACTGTAACTGGATCTTCAGTACATATAATTTAAAGAAACAGAAGTAACAAGAGGGATACAGTGGCCCTAAGTCGCTCATCTGACACTGAGTATCTGACCTTGCACGATCTTTTCATACCTGTCTGTTGTTTTTTTTTATCTGAAGCTTATATCTAAATATGCATAAGTAAGAATTTTAAAATAGTTCAGGATTAAATAGCTAATTTTTAGTTTTTATGCATTGCAAAGATGTATTTTTCATAAAATTGTTTCAGGTAAAAGCAGACTACGGATCACACGGAGGCGTATGTAAATTTCCCCTTTCAAGTCCTTCATGCAGTTTAAATTTCATGATGTTAAAAACCAACATTAATATTCATTTTCTATAGTATGTTCCTGATGTACTCAAACATCAATTTACATAGCAGTGAGCTTGAATAGATGTTGACATAATTAGGAGTAACGCCAATCTTAATATCTAGAGGCATTAAAGGTATCCAGAAGTGATTCTTTAATTTCAAGCAAAATCAATATACTACAATAAAACTTCCATTTATCACTTATGTTTATTTTATTGCAGATAATATCTGAAAGCATTTTTTGTCTTGCTTCATACTTTAGTACTTCAGAAAGCTAGTTCATGTTTTCGTCTTTCACAGATGGAACCACAACTTGAAATGTCAATGTGTAAACTTAAGTGTAGATAATAACCAGCAAATGTTAGCCATACAAGAAGAATAAAGAAGAGGACCATTGATGCCTTAAGTCGCTCACATGACCTTGGGTATTTGACGTTGCACCATCATGTCATACATGCCTTATAATCTACAGGTAATATTTTAACATGCACAAGTAAGAATTCTTAGATACTCCAAGACTAAATGTCTGACGTTTAGTTTTTATGTCTTTTAAAGATATTTCCATCATAAAATTGTTACAAATAAATATAATGATTTAAGAACGTTATCTAGCTGAAGTGTCATAATGCTAGAAAGAAAGATATTTATATGTCAACAATCATGTAACCATGAAGTGATCTTGAGAATTGATTTAAACATAAAAAGAAGAAAAAAAAGAAGAAAATTATAAGGTTCATTAAACGCATCCAGAATGGATTGATTTTATTTTGAAACAATAAACAAATATTGCTTAAATGAAAATTTAAATTATCATTCTTATGTCATTATAACTCATTTTAATTGAGATTATTTTTGTATATCAGACATTCCAAACACATGTATGTTTAATTCTGATGTTAAAACGTTATTTTATGTATTTCCCTCGTAGGAACAAAACTATATGAGAAGAACTGCAGCTTAAAAAGTAGGAAGAAAAAACTCTGTACTGAATTATTAGCATAAATTCAGCAGATATTTTCCAAGCAGTCAGAAGTAACAAGAGGGTCGTAGTGGCGTTGAGTCGCTAGTCTGACCTTGAACATCTGACTTTGCACCATTTGTGATGCATGTCTACATCTGAATATGCAACTTATATCGAAATATATAAATGTAAGAATATTTGTTTACTTCATAATTTCATGTCTCCTTTCATTTCTTATTTCGTTCAAAAACATAATAATCATTAAATTGTTACAGGTAGAAAGACAGATTCAAGGAATTGCATCAAGTCATTTGCGAGTTAAAAGTTTAAAGTAAGTCATGCAGCTGAAGCTTCTTTATGTTAGAGAGTAACGACAGTTAAAATTAGTGGGATGTTTGGTTAAAATTTAAAATTATAAACTTGTATTAATTTTACTAAAAACAAAAAAAAATATCTTGGCATTGTATCAAATCAGCTACATTTTAGTTGAGATTATATCTTAATATCAGTCATTTGTTTTTCATATTTGAACATTTAAATTTATGTTGATACTGGTAGAGACACAGTTTGAAATGTAAGGATAAGGAAACACTATAACTGGCTGGATATGTAATATCAAACTATTTATTATAAGCGTTTATATAAAAATGCATTTTATTTTGGAAATGGTTGAATTGAAGCTTTTTATAGTGAGGTTTGAAAATATTTGATACAATTGTATTTTCTCATAAACTTGTATTTTTTTCTGATAGGAACATAAAGGTACAGATGGAACCTCAGCTTGAAATGTAGGAAGAAATAAATACTTTTACTGGATCTTCAGCAGACATTGTCCAATGAACAAGAGTAAGAAGAGGGCCATGGTGGCGCAATGTCGCTCATCTGATCTCGAGTATTTGGCCTTGCACTATTATTTCATACATGTCAATGTCTTGATCTGCAACTTATATCTAAATATGTAAGTATTTTTCGATACTTCAGAATTAAATGTCTAATTTTTGGTTTGCATATATTGCACAGTTATATTTTTCATTACATTGCTAGAGGCAAAAGCAGATCCATGAATCAAACTTTGAGTCATTTTGCAAAGATATTGGTAAACTGCAGCATTTCATTTGCTATAGTATGTTTTCCATGTACTCAAACAAAAGAAAAATATAAACAGCAGTGACGTTGAATTGTTTTGAACATGATAAGGAGTAACGAGAATAAAAAAGTATCGTGAAGCATTGATCATGTCCAGATGAGAATTCTCGATTGAAAGCTATATCAGTTTACATTCTAATATGCTTGTCTCTTACGCTAAAATGACGTCACGTTACCGTGCGGTGACGTCAAAGTTTTTGTTACGACCAAGATAGAGCGCTTCTATATTTTATCTACTGTTTTATATTAAGGGCATATTAGAATCGAAATAATTTATAGCACAACCGTGGTTTAACACTATTTATACACTCTGGTGGTAATACGTCGCTGCGCCCTCGTGAAATTATTACGCCCGACGTATAACCTGCCATCGTGCATAAATAGTGTTGAAGCACTCTTGTGCTATAAATCATTTCTAAAACAAAAAATATATTAAGTATCTTTTAATTACGTTTAATTTGAGATAATATTTTGAAACATTTTTTTTATCTTCCTTCATACTTCAGAAAGCGAGTTTTTTTTTATTCTCATAGGTACATAAAGACACATCGTCACCTCACGCAAGAAGTGGATAACTGCATTGACTTAAAGAAGGACTTATTCACTTTTTGCGCTAATGTGACGACATGTGGAACCACAGATTGAAAGGTAGGAAGGAGTAAATTGTGTAACAGGAATTTTAGATAAGATTCATCAGCTATTCTAAAGTACCTGAAGTAAGAATAGGGCCTTTGTGAGCTCTATGACTGTTGTTGGGGTTCCCAGTGCTTCCGAGAAATCTACCTTTTTTTTTATCTTTTAAGTTGCTCATATGACCTTGAGTATTTGACATAGCACCATTATGTACTACGTGTCTACATTGTCTCTATTTTAATATGCACAAGTAAGAATTCTTAGATACTTCAAGATTAAATATCTAACATTAAGTTTTTTACGTCTTTCAAAGATATTTCCATCATCAAATTGTTACAGGTAAAACAGAAATACAGATTCAAGGAAATGCAGATTCAAGGAATTGCAGATTCAAGGAAATGCAGATTCAAGAAATTGCACCTAGACTTTTATGAGTATAATTTGTCAAATACGTCATGCAATCAGAAGATATTAGTAAAGTTCTTGTACTACAGTATGTATTTCATGTAACTTAAATACTCATATAGCACACAGTGATCTTGAGAATTCATTTGAACGCGAAAAGGAGAAACAATAATGGAGGAGAATCATTTCAAATAAGCTTAGCTTTCTACTCAATCCTTCATGCCTTTATAATGTAGCGTTCCATACTGTAATTGTGTAATTGTTTATATATATGAATAAGATATTGTTTAAATTGGTAACATCTGGATGTGCAGTTTATTTTCTAATATCCGCAAGTCAAATATTCGGAAACTTCAAGATTAACTGTCTAACTTTCAAAGATATATTTATCATCAATTTGTTAGGTAGCACAAATTCAAGAAATTGAACATAATCAGTTTTGAGTATAACGTTCCAAGTACGTAGTGCAGCTGAAGTTTGATGATGCTAGAAAGAATTATGTAAGCAAAATAGAATATTCATTTATCTATTCGGACATAAAAAGGAATAACAACAATTAAAAATAGAGAGAGTCGTTTAACATGTCGAAAAGGGAACCTTTAATTCAAAGCAATACGCTGATATTAATTTTGCTAAAATAAATCTTTCATGTGTCATTCTTGTATCATAGAAATACATTTTAGTTGAGATTATATCTGAATGTCAAACAATTCAAGCAAGTTTTTCTTTCTTTATCTTTGAAAATGTAAGTTCATTTTCTTTTTCTAAAGGATTATAAAAACACTGACGGAAACACATGTTGAAATGTACGAAGAAGTAAACCCTATAACTGGATCTGTGATAAAGGTTCAGTAGATATCATCTAAACAGCCAAAAGTAACGAGAGGTCAGTAATTTCCATAATGCACTCGCCTAACCTCGCCTTACCTCGAGTATCTGATCAGACACCATTTTGTCATGCATGTCTACGTCTAATATCTAAATATGCACAAATATGTATTTTCAGATACTTCAAGATAAAATGTCTTTTATTCCGTTTACCTGTTTTTGAAAGATATATTTATCATTTAATTGTTACAAGGAATTGCACTGAGTCATTGTTGAGTTTTACGTTTCAATTACATCATGCAGCTGAAGTTTCCTGTTGTTAGAAAGTAAGATGTTAGTAAATTTCAACATGCGATTAGGTATGTCTTTAATTTAATAAAGCATTTGTACTTCCAAATAGTGATTTTGAGGATTGATTCGAGCATGAAAAGGAGAAACGACAAATTAAAAACAGTGGGAGTCATTCGACATGTGGAAATATGTTTTGCACATTATTTTACACTATTATCAATTATGCTAAAATGAAACTTCCATGTAGCATTATTGCATCGTTGAGCTGCATTTTAATTGAATTTTTATCATCAAACATTTTAACCCAATTTTATTTTCCTACAAACTAGAAAAATGTTAGTGTGTGTTTTATCCTTGTATAAACATAAAGACACAGATGGAACCAGAACTTGAGATAAGGAAGAAAAAAAAACTGTGTACCTGTAGCTATAGATATAATTAAGCAGATACTGTCCAAACAAGCAAAAGTAAGTAGAGGGCCACGGACAATACTGAGATCGCTCAAATGACCATGAATATTTGCCGTTACACCATTATGTCATACGTGTCTACATCTGAATCTGCAGGTTAGATTTTAATATGCACGAACAAGAATTCTTATTTCTACTTCTAGATTAAATGTCTAAGTTTTAAGTGTTTTAAACTTAAGATATTTCCGTCACAAAGTTGTTACAGGTAAAGCAGAACTACAGATTCAAGTACATTTGAAAAGAGATATTTTAAGTTTAACATGTCATGTACGTCATGAAGCTGAAGATTCATGATTGTTAGTAACTATAGAAAATAAACGTGTTTTTGTATGTCATTTTATTTTTTGTAAAAAGGAACGTTAATTTCACCATATAACGATCTTGAGAATTATTTGAACATGAAAAGTTGTAACTAAAATCAGAAAGTGTGAGAGTTATTGAATATTGCCAGAAGGGAAATATCTTTTATAACAATTTTTTCTAAAAAAACTTTCATGTGTCATCATTGTATCATTAAGGTACAGTTCATTATAAGATTTTGTCTGAATATTAAAAAAAAACTAACACATTTTATCTTCCTTCATACTTGAAAACATATTATGTTTTATATTTGTTGGAATATAAACGCAAAGACAGTACCTAAGTTGAAGGTCTAGGAAGAAGGAAACATTGTAACTGAACTTGTAGATAGGATGTAGGGGCATTATTTCAAATAATAAGACCTTAATTTGATCACATGACCTTTCGTGTCTGATCTTGCGCCACTATGTCATACCTGTTTCAATGTGGATCTACAGCTAAGATATAAATATATGTTTGCCAGAAGTTTTGATACTTCAAGATTAAATGTCTTTTCTGAAATATGCATGACTTTCAAATATATTTTTATTATCCAAGTGTTGCAGGTATAAAAAGTGTCAAGGTATTGTAATTAGTCATTTGTGAGTGTTACGTTTGAGGGAAGCTTCATGATGTAAAAGATACGATGTTAGTAAGTTTCAACATTTATTTGCTGCAGTATGTATTTCATGTAAATAAAATAATCATATAACTACAAAGTGGTATTGAGAATTGATTTGAACATGGGAAGGAGAAACTGGAATTAGAATAGTGAGAGTCATTGAAACTGTCTACTTTTAAGCAGTACACAAAGGCTAATTTTACTAAAATTGAGATTTGATTTATCATTCCTGGATTATTCTTGGATTATTGTTATATTGATCTTTTCCTTTGGGATCAAGGAGTCCATTCAATAGATCTGTAATAGAGTTCCGCATAAGTGATATTGTGCACATTTCATTGCTTTTCATGAAAAGTCAATTTAACCGAGTCTGCTATTATTCATTTTGGTTGTATCCTATGTATCCAAGGGTTCTTTTTATAGAATTTATTATTGTATCATTTTGCTACATTTTAATTGATATTATATGTGAATATCAAGCATTTCAAATACATGTTCCTACATTGGTATTTGAAAAATTCAGTTGATGTTTTATCTTTGTAGGAACAAAAGTACACATGTTTAACCACAGTTTGAAATGAAAGAAGAAGTACACGAAGTACTGTATCGGTATAAGATAAGCAGATATTATCCAAACGACAAGTTACAAGAAGGCAATAATGACCTTGACAATCTGACCTGACCTACAGTATGTGACATTTAATCATTTTGTCATACCTGTTTACACCTGGATCTGCAGTTTTGTCTAATATTTAAGTAAAAATATTTAGATGCTCCACGAATACCCAACAGTTAAAGCACATTTTTTCTTCATATTTATGATTTATTATTGTAGGAATATAAATGCATTGATTGAAACACGGCCTGAAATGTTGGAGGAAGTGGAGACTATACCTGGATCCGTAGTATAGGTTCAGCAGATATTATTTAAGATGCCAAAGGTTGCAAGAGGAACATAATGGCCCTACATCCATCCTCTGACTTTTGTAAAAGTAAGACGGTAGTTAATTTCAATATGCAATTAGCTGTAGTATATATTTCATACAGTAAAACATTTGTATATCAAAATAGAGATCTTGAGGAATGATCTGAAAATGAGTAGGACAAATTCAAAGTAGTGAAAGTTTTGAGTATTGAGTTTTAATTTAATGCAATACACAAATATAATATCTGAAAATACTATGAGTAGGTTATCGTGCCCATCTTAATTTTGGCTGCCAGAATCATAAAGCAGTGCCAAATTGTTGTTTATTTCCTGCTTATATGTGTGCGTTTGTGTGCTTATGTGTCTCTGTGTCTTGGGCGGTGCCATACAGTCTTGTTATATCTTACTTGTCCGTTTATCTATTATAGTTAGTTGTGTGTTGGTGCGTGGGTTTGTCTTTGGTATATGCATGTCTGTGCTACTGTGGTTTACGTTGAAGTGCAAGGAACGTAGCATTCTCTTTGTATTTTCATCCTTGTTCAGCTTTCTTGTTCAACCACCTCCCCCCACCTGCTTGCTACCCCTTACCCCCCATCCCCACCCACACACACACACACACACACTCTCTCTCTCTCTCTCTCTCTCTCTCTCTCTCTGTCTATATTTTGCATAAAATTAAAATGTTCTTGTTGGATTTTTGAAGCCACCCGTCTGTAATATTTTCCATTACAGCTTCTTCGCAAATGGTGGTTCTGAGTCTGTGTTTGAAGTGCTGTGTGCTTCCGAGAAATATACCCATACCCATTCTCTTTTGTCTTTTGCCTTTATTTAGAAAGCAAGTTCACGTCTTATTCTTTTAGCAACATAACGATATAGGTGGAACCACAGCTTGAAAAGAAAGAGGCAGTAAAATCAATAGCTGGATCTGTAGCCAAGGTAAAGCAAGTATAATTCAAACAACAATAAGAAGAGGAAAATTGTGGACTAAAGTGATCTTGAGGTTTTGACGTTGCACCAGTATGTCATAAATGTCTATATTTTGATCTACAGGTAATGTCTTAATATGCAGAAGAAATAAGTTTTATATACTTGAAGATTAAATGTCTTATTCAAAGATTTCAACTCTTTTAATATATTTTTATCACTAAAATGCAGAAAACATCCTAAAGTGATTGTCTTGGTGCATATATGAGTTCCACGTGTCAGGTATATCATACAGCTGAACATTCAAAATTCATTGTGCTACAGTATGTATTTCATGTAATAAAGGCACTTTTTATTAACTATGCAGAAATCGTGTGTATAATATTAGCGCGAAGAGATGTATCTACAACCCAAAAGTATGAGAGTAATTGCATATGTCTAAAAGTGATTTTTTAACTTAAAGCAAAGCATTTACAACAACTTAGCTCAAACAAAACATCATGTTTCATCACTGTATAATTCTGTTGTGTTTTATATGAAATTATATCTGAATATCAAAACTTTCAAACAAATTCTATCTTCCTTCATACTTTAAAAACTAGATTATGTTTTATTCTTGTAGGTGCTTAATGACACAGGTGGAAGCACAACTTGGAATATATAAAGCTGTAAATTCTGTAACAGATTCAACAGATATTATACAAGCAACAAGATGCAACATCAATATTAGCATAGTGTCCTTTAGTATCAAAACTTGACTTTTTGACTTAATGTGACATGTATACAAAGTACAAAGTGTGACGCTTTCTTTTCCTTTTATTTCCTATTATTGAACAATACTTGCTTCAGGATTGAGAACGCAGTTTTCAGAGAAATAATTGGAATTTCTATTTGATTTTACACTGTTATTTAAGAAACGTTATGTTGAACGCTTCTACAGATACGCAAACAAGCATTATTAGTGAATTTTATACAATAGCGAGCTTTCTGAGTGATACTCTAAATATTGATTATAAATTTTCATTTACTCAATGGGTAGATACTATTACTTCACGGAGCTTCAGTTAAATAATATTTACAATTCGGATACTGCTGCTTCATGTTTAGATTTACATCTCTATATTAGAGGACTATTGTGGCCTTCAGTTGCTCACAAAAACTTGGAAATTAGACGCTGGATCATTATGTCCTAAATGTCTATATTTGGAACTGCAGGTAATGTTTCTATATGTAAAATCGTTTAGATAATTAAAAGATAAAGTAGCATGAATAAATTGTAATCCCTTTGCAATGATAATTTCACATAAAATTTAGTAAATGGAAAACAGAAAACTTTCTGAGGAAATTCCCTTGATCGCCCTGTTATGTAAACGTTTTCATACATTCGTGCTGCGGGATTTTTTTATATGTTAAAATGTTGTAAGTAAGTTTCAAAATAACAATATATGACCAGAAGGGAATGTTTAATTTAAAGAAATACTCTTATTACAATTTTGCTATGTTGAAACATTCGTGTCATTATTATATCATTATTTAATTATTAAAATACTTGAAAAAGCTTGTTTATGCTTTTCTCTTTTAGGAGCAAAAGGAAAAGTTGGAAACACAGCTTGAAATATAGGAAGATTTAAAGATTTTAACTGAAACTGTGGATACTTTTCAGAAGATACATTCCAAGCAACAAGAAGTAACAAGAGGGCCATAGTAGTCTTTAGTCGCCCATCTGTCCTTTAGGATGAAACCTTGTACTTACTTGTCATACTTGTCTACAACTGGTTAACCAGCTATTATCTGAATGCGTAGAAGTAAGAATTTAGATATTTTAATATAAAATGTAGGTTTATTTTTTTTTAAAATTTTCATGTGCTTCAAAGATAATTATATCAATTAACTGTAACAGGTGAAAAACAGATTCTAAAAACTGCACAAAGCCATTGTTTAGCGTTTAAAGTACGTGTTTGAAGACAAATTTCATGACATTAAAAAGTAATATATGCTCCTTTATGTATTGTAAGTAATAAACAGGTAAATAACCATACAATGGTCTATAGAATTGTAATGAATTGAACATGACAGAGTGTAACGATAAAATAGAAATAGTGGGAGTCATTGAACATGTCGGGAATTGAACTGAATTTAAATCAATATATTTTTTATGCATTATCAATACATGGTTATTTTAAAGAGATGGAGAAAATGTAATGCTTTAGTTTTCTAAACAAACCTCAATAATTTATGAAACAATATTACCTTGTACCATTTTGTTATACCTGTCTACATCTGCATCTGCAGCTAACAACTTAATATCGGCTAGCCTGAATTTTTGGATACTTTAATATTTTTTTTTACTTGAATTTTCTTGATTTTTAAATATATTTCATTATTAAATTATTGCAGGTAAAAACAGAGTCAAGATATTACAAAATAACATTTGTGAGCATTACGCAGCCAGTACCTCATACAGCTGAAGATTCTTGATGTAAGATGAGTAACGACAATATAAATAATGAGAGTCATTTAATATGTCTATAACAAATTTTCGTAATAAACGTATATCAGTTGTGCTAATATGAGGCTATAATTATCCTTTTTGTATCATTTTGCTACATTTTAAATGAGATTATGTTTGAAAATATTTAAGATACATGTTTTTACCTTTCACTTGAAAACGGTAGTTGAAGTTTTCTGTTGCCAAGGAAAGAGAATGACCGCCAATTTTACTATATATATCGAAATGCTCATAACTGTTTAATTTTTACTCCGATTTTGAAAATTCTTTCACGTCTTTAAATGATTTAAATTAACGTGATAGCATCGTTGCTTTTCCATTTAATAGTTTAGAAATGGAATTCTCATTTATTTTATAGCTCTTATTTGAAGTGTTTTAACAGACACGATGGACCGCGAGTGGATATAATGCAATAAGTCACTGAATAAATAGGACTGATGAGGTATGTGCAAATTGTTTCACAGGCACCAGTATCGGACCTGGGACAAAGAATATGGCCTTGTTTTTCATCTTAAATGAGTTCGAAATGAAAAATTGTAATGAAATATGACCCCCCTACAAAAGATACATGTCCCACCGCAGGCCAGAATCTCGAGAATCGAGCCTGCGAGAAATTGGGTTCCCACTTCCCGGCCGTTGTAAATAAATTCTTAGACAATTAAACAAACTACCTATAAACTTTTTCCTGTATACATTTAGCTACAAAATGAAACCGACGCCAAGTCTCTAGCCCTTCAGTAGACATATGTATCATTTGTAGGGGGGTCATATTTCATTACATATTTTTCATTTTGAACTCATTTAGGATGAAAAACATGGCCATATTCTTTGTCCCAGGTCCGATACTGGTACCTGTGAATTGTATATGAATTGCATTATTTGCTTCCAAGGGATCATTTTATGATTTTCTCTACATTTGTAAGTTGTGAAATGACAATAATTGTATATAACTGAAGGATTATGCAATAATAAGTCAGAGGATTATTATTTCTTTTTACTGCTTGTTGATGCAGTTAATAGATATAACTTTTTAAAGAGTTGTTATAAACTATATTCTACAGATAGTTGGAAAACAGAGTGAGTGCATGTAATTGAACGATTATGTGTAGAAATCTCTTCTTTCGGCCCTTTACTGAGACTTTTTATCCGCCTTTTGGGATAAGATATAATATACCTATGTCTCATTCCCCGCGAAACGTCTTAAAACCTTTGATCGGCATTTTTATAAAGTTTTAGAATTTAGACATTTGGCTTTTTCTCCCTGTTTAAAACAAAGAAATGCCCATATCCACATGCGTTTGATATATCAAGCGTTTAATGTTCGATATATGATAGGTTTTCATGAACACTATTCGATGAAATTCCCAGTATCAAAAGTGTTTAAATTCCGCTCATATTATAGGAAAATTGAGGGTTCTTAATGATCCCAAAGGACCAGCAATTATAACAGCACTGTGTCCAAAAGGATGGAGATACCTTTTACAGCCGCGACATGGCACTAACAGGCAGCTTTTGTGATAATTCATTAAATCCAAAATGCGCCACGATTTGAATGAATTTTGGAAATTCAAACGTGATATCTATATACCTGTCACCGTCTCTATGCCCACGTGTATAATACTGATAAATGTTAAAATATATGATTTACAATGTAAAATGTTTCAAACAGTTGTCGTTTTTGCATGCTTTCCATAACCTCAGATCCCATTCCTTAATTCCAGTTTGTTCCGTTTTGCCCATTGTTTTCTCGATTAAGGGGCAAATCCATTATTTTATCTGGTGATCAAACGCCGCTCTTCATGGAATTACACGCCTCAACACGTGTATGATTGAATGTTCCATGTTCACCGCCGTTTGAATACATCTGCGGATGTCTCTAAATTGCTTTTTGTACCTTTGTACTTTTATCATGTGTAAATGTTGAGTCTGCTCAACCAGGGGCTAGAGGGCGTGGGCGGCATTTTCACTGCCGTCCATGAACAGGCTCAATCAACCCGAGCCTGCAACATTTTCGTTTATGTCGTGTTGAGAGACCTGTGAAGTTTCCATTTTTTTTCTGTTTTATAGCAATTTTGTTTGATAAATGTTACCCCTAATTTTCCTCTAAGATGACCTGTCATCACAGAGTATTGTATGTTAATCTTTCCTAGAGGACTCTACAAGTGAAGGGACACTATGAGGCAGTATCTGAATGATTGCCAAGAAGGATATAATACGTGAATACAAATTATCAGTGAAAATAATATAATAAATTATTTTGTTTGAGTCGAAACAAAAGGATTTAAGGTATAATGTTTAAACATATATCCAATGAAGTTTAACTCAATTTCTACATATGACTATATGTTGAATTGATTCACAGGTTGTTCTATAACAGTTATTTAAAGTGCTTAACCTTAACTTGAATTAGATGCGATTATCTTTGACGTCGTAAATTATGCATCTTTGAACAACAAAGACAATCGTATACTGGCATTGAATAATGGAAGAAACGAATACAAATAACAACAACAAAAAAAATACCGACATATGCATGAAAACGAACGGTTTCCCGAGACAGACATATTTCGAGAAAAAACGATACAATAAGTAGGAACATTATACATGTATATGAATGCGATTTATGTATGTACCAATAACTTACAGGAAAATTCCTTCTAGTACATAATTTTGTATGGTCGGCTGCTTTATTTTTGTTATTGCTTGCAAATCATTTCGAACATACAATGCCTCTGAAAACATACTGCAGATATGCTGCAAATGCAGTATATAATGCAAATACAGCATATACTACAACTTTGATCAACTAGATCAAACATTCTATTTTCCAACATGTATTTAATTTTACACTGCAGCGAACCGTAGTTTGTTTCAATGATTTCAATTACTCTTTATATACACTACTTATTCTTGTGGTATTCTTAGACCGTGTCAGTTTATAAAACCATCGGGACATCTATTTTGTACTGTGTGTTCTCTTGTAAAGTGTATCAAATACTATCATTACGATTATTATGAAAATGTTAAAATTACAAATTTCAAATTAGCACACTGCAGATATGCTGCAATTTTAATAGAGACAGTAACTTCGGTATTAACTACACACCTACCTTTTTAGTATATATCAGATAATATCGATAAACATTGAAGATTTCGTTCAAGAACAAAACAAGAATCAAAATGATAAAGGTATATTATAAAAGGATCATTATAACAGTAGCTAGATCTGGGACTTTGTAATCGGCTCTCGTGGATTTTGCCAGGTCGGATCACACTCGGCGCTTGCGCGCCTCATGAGATCCGGATTGGCAAAATCCAATCGAGCCGAATACTGCATCTCTGATCAAGCTACTGTTATAATAACCCTATTTAATGATACATCTGTATTGAGTGTAAATTGATTTTGATCTCAGTCTGCTTCTGATGGATTCTTTGATTTGGGTTCGCTTTCCTATTTGTAATGATAAAGAGAATTACTCAATTTGGTACTTTTTGAAACGGTGAAAGGAGCTGAACATATTTTCATAATAACGCCAGAGAGAAAATAATGTTTGTTTTATATAGGAATAAAATGCATTTTGTTTCATATAGCTATTTCAGTTCATACATTTTTAATCATATTGATATTTATTATGTGTCTAAATGTATGTTGAGTTGATTTGTAATCTTACTGATATAGACGCCTACATTTTTTGTATTTCTAACAGTAAAACTATTAACGGCAATGTTTGTCTTACACAGGGTGTAATGGAAGGGATGGTATATAGATACAAGGTATTATAATACAAATTAAAAGGTTTAATCCAAGGTGAAATACACCGAAGGAAGGTGTAATACATAGATACATGGCTTACTAGAGAGATGAAATACATATGCAGTTGTTTTGTATGATACATGGTGAAAAAGTGATGTACATAACATTGTAATACATAGGTACAACGTGTGAAGCACAAATACTTGATATTTTACATACAAATTTAATATAATGCAGAGATAAAAGGTATAATACATATATACACTATTGTGATATACAAATTCGTAGTGCAATACACATACAATGTGTAATTCACCTGCATATAGTGCCATACGTAATTGCAAAGTGCAATATGTAGATATACTGTGTAATACAGAAATACGAGATGTAATACAAATTTGTAGCCCAGTGAAAAGGTTTAATACAAGTTATGAAGTGTTATATATAGATATATATTGTAAAACACATTTAATAGGTTTAATAAAGAGGTATAATGTGTTATGAACTGATAAAACACAACATGTAACTTGCAGATACAAAGAGTATTTCACAAACACACGGTTTAATACAGAAATATGTCGTATAATACATAGATACAAAGTGAAGATATACGTAGAAATACGATGTTATACACAATTGCACGGTATATTATATAGGTGGGAGATGTAATAAATAGTCACAAAGTGTAATACACGGTGTAAGGTTTAGTACACTGACCCTTACAGATAGAAGGTCTAGAATACAGAGGAATGGTGGTATTCACAAGTAGAAAATTGTAATACACGTGTACATAATGTGACATGTATACAAGGTACAAAGTGTGACACTTTTCTATTCTTTTTATTTCCTTTTATTGAACAATACTTACATCAGGTTTGAGAAAGCACTTTTCAGACAAGTAATTGGAATTTCTATGTGAACAAACAGTGCACTCCCTGTCTCAGATTTACTGTTATGAAAAGAACTTCATGTTGAACGTTTTTACAGGTACGCAAGCAAACATTATTAATGCATTCTATAATACAGCGTGGTTTCTGGGTGATATTCTAAATATTGATTATCCGTTCTCATTTGTTCAATGGGTAGACACGCAGCTTCAGTTTAACAATAATTACCATTGAGTTACTACTGCTTCAGTTTTAGATTTACATCTCTATATTTGAGACCTATTGTGGCCTTCAGTTGCTGACAAGACCTTGGCTATTTGACGTTGAATCATTATATCGTAACATGTCTATATTTGGAACTGCAGGTACTGTTGTAATATGTAAAATATTTTAGATACTTGAAGGTAAAATTGTTCAATTTAATTTTAAGGCCTTTCAAAGATAATTTCATCATTAAATTAGTAAATGGAAAACAGAAAACATTCTGAGGAAATTACCTTGCGTCGTCTGTTATGTCGTGCTGCTGATTTTTTATAGTGTTAAAATGTAAGTTGTAAGTAAATTCCAAGATTACAATGTATGACCAGAAGGGAATGTTTAATTTAAAGGAATATACTTATTACTATTCTGCTACATTAAAACATTTATGTAGTATGACTTTATCATTATGAGACATCTTATACAAATTATGTCTGAATATAAAAAACCCAAAGAAATTTTATATTCTTTCATGCTTGAAAAAGCTGGTTTATACTTTTCTCTTTTAGGAGCAAAAAGACAAAGGTGGAAACACAGTTTGAAATATAGGAAGATTCAAAGATTTTAACGGGATCTGTAGATACTTTTCAGAAGATGATATCCAAGCAACAAGAAGTAACAAGATGGTCATAGTAGCCTTAAGTTGCTCATCTGACCTTTAGGATGAAACCTTGCACTTTCCTGTCATACCTGTCTACATCTGATCGGTTAACCAGCTGATATCTGAATGTGCAGAAGTAAGAATTTTCGATATTTCAGTATAAAATGTAGTTTTTTTGGTCAATTTTCGTGTCTTTTAAACATAATTTTATCAGTTAACTGTTACAGCAATAAACAGATTCTAAAAATGCACCAAGTTATTTTTGAACGTTTAAAGTACGGTTTGGAACATGAATTTCATGACATTAAAATGTAAAATATATTTTAACTTGCAATGTGTTCCTGTATGTATTGCATGTAATACAAAAGGTAAATAACCATGCAATGATCTTAAGAATTGAAATGAATTGAACATAAGTGTAACGACAAAATCAAAATAGTGGGAGTCATTGAACATGTCGAGAAAGGAACTGAATTTAAATCAATACACTTTTTATTAAGACTTGATAAAGAGATGTAGAAAATATAATGCCTTAGTTTTCTTAATAAACTTCAATAAGTTATGAAACAATACATGCTACAAACTTTGAACATAAGTATTTTTTTGTACTTCTATTATTTGAACATGCGAAGGAGTAACGTCAATAATGAGAGTCAATTGATATGTCTAGAATAAAATGTTCGTAATGTAAAGAAATAAACAAATATCAATTGTGCTAAAATGAGACTTTAATTTATCGTTTTTGTATCATTTTCAACATTTTAAAAATTGTATTTGAAAATATTTAAAATACATATTTTTACCTTTTCACTTGAAAACGGTAGTTGATGTTTAACGTTCTTGGAACGGAAATAAACAGGTCTAACCACAGTTTGAAATGAATGAAGAAGTAAACCCAGTACTAGATAAGTACATAAGATTTAGCAGATATTATCAAAACAACTTTGACTGTAAAAGTAAGATGTTAGTTAACACCAATACATATATATAATTAGCTATAGTATGTACATCGTATAGTAAGCCATTTATATCCAAGCAATGATCTTGAGGAATGATTTGAACTTGAAAAGGAGAAACGATGAATTCAAAGCAGTGTAAGTCATTGAGTAAATCAAGAAAGGAATTTCAAATTTAATGCAATACATTTATTCATAATATCTTAAAACAGTTTTTGTCTTCCTTCATAGTTCAGAAAGCATGTTGTTGTTTTATTCTTTTAGAAACATAAAGACAAAAAAGGAACCGCAACTTGGAGAAAGAAGGAAGTAATTTATGTAACTGGATGAGTCGTCAACCTCAGCAGAAATAATCTAAATAACCACAAACAAGAAGAGGGCTATTGTACCCTTAAGTCGCTTACATGATTTTGAGTATTTGATGTTGCGTCTTCATATCATACATGTCTGTATGTGGATAAGCAGGAAATATTTTTATGTACACAAGAAAGAATTTTTAGATTCTTCAAGATTAAATATGTTATCTAAAGTAAGTACGTTTGTTTACTTATTTGCAGATGCGTACAAAAAACTTCATTGACTGAAAATGAGTGATGAATTCTTAAATGCAAGCATCTGTTTTCGATCGTATATCTTCATTCGAAATTGGGTTAAATATTGAATATAAATGGTAAGACATTAAAGTTTAATAGTTTAGAAATGGAATTCTTATTTATTTTATAGCTCTTATTTGAAGAGTTTCAAAAGACACGATGTACCGCGAGTGGATATAATGCAATGGGACACTGAATGAATAGGACTGATGAGGTATGCGCAAATTGTATATGAGTTGCATTCTTTGCTTCCAAGTGATCTTGTTATGATTTTACTAAATTTGTAAGTTGAGAGAATGTAATAACTGTATATAACCGAAGGAGTAGGCAATAATAAATCAGAGGATTATTATTACTTTTCACTGCTTGTTGATGAAGTTAATAGATATAACTTTTTAAGAGTTGTCATGAATTAGCCGTTTTCATGAGAAAAACATCAAGTTCTTTTTTACATTGAATTGATGAGTGGAGCCAACAGTTGTGTACAGAATGCATGATTATTACTTAGCACTTAACTTAATCCAAGGAAATTCAGAATTCCATGAAAGATTGAACAAGGAACTTTGATTTTGTTTTATGTGTTGATGCTTCTGCATCTGGAGAGAGTGATTTTTTAGACATGTTTAAGCATACAATACTCAAAAGATTGCAGAGATACTATGTCAAAACAGTTTTTTAAGGGCAGTCATTTCTTTTCATAAATGAAGTTGTTAAAACGAAAATGAAAGTCGTTCTTTTGCTGGATTGTCCATATTTAGATTAAAACTACATGTATTTAACCTGGGAATTCTTCTCCCATTAATTATTGCAACATGACAATAGCACAAAGGAATGGCAGTCAATTATTCGGGCAATATGAGTTGCAATTTATTTCATAAAATTTACTTAGTCTCAGATTTAATTTTATACTGTTATGAAAGAAACTTGATGATGAACGTTTCTACAAATGCGCAGTCAAACATTATTAATCCATTCTATAATATAGCGTGCTTTTTGTTTTGGGTAATATTCTAAATATTGATTATCCGTTTTCATTTGGTCAATGAGTAGATATTAATATTACAATGAGTTTCAGTTAAATAATATTTACCATTCGGATACTGCTGTTTTATTTTTAGATTTACATCCCTACATTAGAGGGCTATTGTGGCCTTTATTATTTTATCATTAAGTGATATTTTATTTCAAATAACGTATGATATGTCTGAATATAACAAATAATACAAAGAAATTGTATCATCTGTCATACTTGAAAAATAGGCTTTAAGCATTGGCATTCGCAATAGAGGTAAAATAACCTCAGGGGGGAAAGTTGTAGTCATGACTTTATGTTTAAATAAGGCTGTTATTATGCTTATATCATTATTGTCGTGATCATTATTATTACATACACTGCCATTGAATATGTGTTTGTACAGAAATAGGTGTTTAAACAAATTATTCAGTTCTAGATTCAGTTTCAAAGTAATTCAAAATTCTGCTATTCTGCTATTTTGCTGGATTTATTTTGCTATTGTGCTCTCCTGCCATTCTGCTATTCTCCCATTCTGCTGGATTTATTCCGATATTCTGTTATTCTGCCATTTTGCTGAAGTTATTCTGATATTCTGCCATTTTGTTGGAGCTATTCTGCTATTCTGCCATTTTGCTGGACTAATTTTGCTATTCTGCTATTCTGCAATTCTGCTGGAGCTATTCCGCTATTCTGCTATTCTGCCATTTTGCTGAAGTTATTCTGCTATTCTGCGATTCTGCTGGAGCTATTCTGCTATTCTGCCATTCTGCTTGAGTTATTCTGCTATTCTGCCATTCTGCTGGAGCTATTCTGCTATTCTGCAATTCTGTTAGAGCTAAATTCTACTTTTCTGTCATTCTGCTGGAGTTGTTCTGCAATTTTGCAATTCTGCTGGAGCTATTCTGCTATTCTCCCATTCTGCAGGAGTTATTCGGCTATTCTGCTATTTTCCCATATTGCTGGAGTTATTCTGCTATTCTGCCATTCTGCTGGAGTAATTCTGCTATTCTGTTATTCTGACTTTCTGCTGGAGGTATTCTGCTATTCTGCTATTCTACCATTCTGCTGGAGTTATTCTGCCATTCTGCAATTCTGCTGCAGCTATTCTGCAATTCTACTATTCTAAAATTCTGCTGGGATATTCTGCTATTCTGCCATTCTGCTGGAGTTATTCTGCTATTCTGATATTCTGCTATTCTGCCATTCTGCTTGAGTTACTCAGCTATTTTGCTATTCTGCTGTAGTTATTCTGGAATTTAACTATTCTCTCATTTTGCTGGAGTTAGTCGTCTATTCTGCTATAATGCTGGAGTTATTTTGCTGTTCTGCCAGTTTGCTGGAGATATTCTGCTGTTCTGCCATTCTGCTGGAGTTATTCTGTTATTCTGATATTCTGCTATTCTACAATTCTGCTGATGTTATTCTGCTATTCTGCAATTCTGCTGGAGCTATTCTCCAATTCTGCTGGAGCTATTCTGCTATTCTGCCATTTTGCTGAAGTTATTCTGCTAATCTGCCATTCTGCTGGAGCTATTCTGCTATTCTGTCATTCTGCTGGAGTTATGCGGCTATTCATCTATTCTGCTGGAGCTAACCTACTATTCTGTCATTCTGCTGGAGTTGTTCTGCTGTTCTCCAATTCTGCTGGAGCTATTCTGCCATTCTGCTGTAGTTATTCTGCTATTCTGCAATTCTCCAATTCTGCTGGAGTTATTCTGCTATTCTGACATTCTGCTGGAGTTATTCTGCTATTCAGTTATTCTGCCTTTCTGATGGAGCTATTCTGCTATTCTGCTTTTCTACCATTCTGCTGGATATGTTTTTCTGTCATTCTGCAATTCTGCTGCAGTAATTATGCTGTTCTGCCATTCCTCTGGAGCTATTTTGCAATTCTGCCATTCTGCTGGTTTTTTTTTTTTTTTTTTGCTATTGTGCTGTCGTGTCATTCTGCTTGAGTCATTCTGCTATTCTGCTCTTCTGCCATTCTGCTGGATTTATTCCGCTTTTCTGTTATTTTGAAATTCTGCTGAAGTTATTCTGCTATTTTGCCATTTTGCTGGAGCTGTTCTGCTATTCTGCCATTTTGCTGGACTAATTTTGCTATTTTACTATTCTGCAATTCTGTTGGAGCTATTCCGCTATTCTTCTATTTTGCAAATTTGCTGAAGTTATTCTGATATTCTGCCATTCTGCTTGAGTTATTCTGCTATTCTCCCATTCTGCTGGAGTTATTCTGCTATTCTGCTACTCTCCCATATTGCTGGAGTTATTCTGCTATTCTGCCATTCTGCTGGAGTAATTCTGCTATTCTGCCATTCTACTTGAGTTATTCTGCTATTCTGCCAACTGCCCAAGCTATTTTGCTATTCTCTTATTCTGCTTTTCATTTGGGGTTACTCTTCTATTCTGTAATTCTGCTGTCGTTATTCTGCTGTTCTGTCATTCTGCTGGATCTTTTTTGCCATTCTGCTATTCTGCCATTTTGCTGGAGCTATTCTGCCATTCTGCAATTCTGCTGGAGTTTATTCTTCTATTCTAATATTATTCTATTCTGCGATTCTGCTGAAGTTATTCTGCTATTTTGCTATTCTGCTGGAGTTATTCTGCTATTCTTCTGTTTTATCATTCTGCTGAAGTTAATCTGTTATTCTGATATTCAGCTACTCTGCTATTCTGCCATTCTGCTGCAGTTATTCATCTATTTTGCTATTCTGCAGGACTTATTCTGGAATTCAGCTATTATGTCATTTTGCTGGAGTTAGTCTGTTATTCTGCCAATTTGCTTGAGTTATTCTGCTATTCTGGCATTCTTCTGGAGCTATTCTGCTATTCTGCTGGAGATATTCTGCTATTTTGCCAATTTGCTGGTGTTTTCCTGCTATTCTGCCATTCTGCTGGAGCTATTCTCCCATTCTGCAATTCTGCGATTCTGCTAGTGTTTTTCTGCTATTCTGCTGCTGGGTTTATTCTGCTATTTTGCCAATTGCTGAATTTATTCTGCTATTCTGCTATTCTGATTCTGTCATTCTGCTGGAGTTTTTCTGCTTTTCTGCTTGGTTTATTCTGCTATTCTGGCAATTGCTTGAGTTTTTCTGCTGTTCTGCTGTTCTGCCATTCTCCTGGAGTTATTCTGCTATTCTGCCATTTGCCGGAATTATTCTGCTATTCTGTTAACCTGTCATTCTGCTGGATTTATTCTGCCATTCTGCTGAATTTATTCTGCTGTTTTGCCATTCTGCTGGAGTTATTCTAATATTCTGCCATTCCGAAGGAGTTATTCTGCTATTCTGCAATTCTGAAGGAGTTATTCTGCTATTCTGCTGGAGTTATTCTGCTATTCTGCCTTTCTGCTGGAGTTATTTTGCTCTTCTGCTATTCTGCTGGAGTTATTCTGCTATTCTGCTACTTTGCTGGAGTTATTCTGCTATTCTGCTATCTGCTATTCTCCTTGAGTTATTCTTGTCTGCTTTTTTGTTATTCTGCTGGAGTTTTTCTGCTAATCTGCTATTCTGCCGGAGTTATTATGTTATTATGGCTGTAATATATGAGAGAGATTTACAAACATGTAGCAATATTTTGAAGGAAAATCCATTCTCGTTATTCATTTGTTATTGCCTGCAAAATATTTAGAATATAAAATGCATTTTAACTGTTAAAGACACTTTGCTGTTGCAGAAAAAAAATTGGTATTTGGAGATAATGGTTGTTCGTTCCTGTTTAAACGCATATACTTTCCCTATAGATTGTAAGTTATTAACATACGATATTAACCTTCGAGAACTGCATCAAATGTTCAGTATATATTTATATCTGCAATGTACAAGCAGCATTGCTGTAATTTTTCTAAACAGTATTTTCATTTAATGACAAAATAGGAAGCATGAATGAATAAATGAATTGAAGCATACTACAGAAATGTTGCTAATGCATGATTTACTTCAAATCCAGCATATTTGTAAAAGAATGTTTTCCAGAAGACTTGCAGTGTAAATCATTACTTGTTTTTTCGACAATATACTGCAGATATCCTGCAAACGCGGTTTATAACGCAAATACATCATATACTGCCAGCAATGCATCTACAGGAAACATTGTATGCTGGGACTGCAGAGACAGAAACTGCGATACTACATTTTGAGTATATATCATATACATTTGATGTTGAATAGATGTTAACTTCCTTAATGATTCTGAGTTTGTTTGTGCTAAATATAAAGTTTTTGCTATATTTGTATTGAATTTAAATTGTTATTGATTTGCGTCTGTTTCTGCTACATGTTTGGTTCTGGGTTCGTTTTGCTATTTGTTATGATAAAATATTGCTCTATTCATTCATTTTGGTGCTTTTGAAAACGTTGAAAGTGCACATAACGCATTTTCATAATAATGCTTGAGAGAAAATATTGGTTTTGTATGAAAACTAATATAATACATTTCGTTGAATATACATGTTTTCTTTTATTCATGATTTGAATTATGTCTCTAAATCTATGTTGAGTTGATTTGTAATTTTATTAAGATAAGCAGCTACATTTCTAGTAATAACTATTAACGGCAATGTTTAATTTGTCCTGAATTGATGTCATATTATAACTGATAATTTTATCTTTTTAAAAATAATCATAATGATCATAATCCTATTAAACACAAAATGTAGTACACAAATAAAAAGTAAATATAAGGTGTAATATACTGCAAGATGTAATAGAAGATGTACTACATGTATACAAGATGTAATACAATGTTAATGCATAAATACAAGGTATACTACAAGGTGAAACACACGGCTGGAAAGTGTAATACACAGATACCTAGTGTCATAGAGAGATGAAATACATATGCTGTTGCAAGGTATGATACAAGCTGAACTTGTGGTGCATATATACAATGTAATACAGGGTTAAAAAGTGTGATACACAAATACATGCTGTTTCACTTAAATACTTGGTATAATACACAGGTAAAAAGTGTAATGAATACATACAAGGTTGTAATATACAAATACATTGTGTAATACACAGATACCAGATGTAAAACACCACACTATGTGTATTGCACAAATTGAAAGTGTAATTCATAGGCATATAGTGTAATACATACATGCAATGTGCAACATGTAGATGTATCATGAAGTACACAACTACAAGATGCAATACAAAATTTGTAGCACAGAGTCACTATGTGTATACCATAGTTAGCTGCTATGTACAAATATGTGTAGGGTTCCAGGAGTAATAAAAAGGTAAAGGTTGTGATAACCTGATCAAAAACATAATGTAACTTAAAGATACAAAGAATATTTCACAACCACACGGCGTAATACAGAAATATATATCGTATAATGCATAGATACAATGTGTAATACGGAGATGTACAATGTGATACACAAATACACGCTATAATATATAGATTATACACATATTAAAAGTGTAATACATTGTCAGAAGTTGTAATATAAGGTGTAAGGTATAGTACACAGACGAATAGGAGTTTAATGCCCGACTATTTTTCTCAAGCCATATACATTTGAATATTGATTGTATCTGATGGAACAGGCGGAGGACTCTTTAAAATTCCCACAGGACTGAGTCTTTTTGAAATTTGTCTTCTGGCTTGATTCGTCGAGCCTTAAAAGCTATTTCCATGGTTGCTATATCTTCTTCGAAGTATTTGTGTATTAAATACATGCTTTTTTATTTGGGTTCTTAATGATTCCTTTCATAGAAATTTACAAAAACGCTTTGATGTTTTCCTGTTGCATTGCATATTTAGAGGGTATAACCTTTATTGTCATTGTCCTGTGACTTTGAAAAATGGGTTGAGTAGAGTGCGTACTTTTGTTGACCCGTTATCATATTTAGATGCCGAGAAGGACCAATGAAAATGGAGTGTTCAACCCAAAACATGATCTCCTCCAACGCTGACTTGTCTCGTGACCGTGTAAAAATTAATTTGAATGTTAAAATTAACTTTTTTCCAAATAAAGGATGTAAAAGATTAAAATCATCACACTTTTTGTAAATGTTTTAACCCGAACTGTGTGGGACAATATAAGGCCATTTCAGAATGATTGCTAAGAAGGATATGAAATTTAATCATTAATTATCAGTGATCAGTGATATCATGAATTATTGTGGTTTGCGCCGAAAGAATTTGAATTAAGTTATAATGTTTAAACTCTTGTCCAACAGAGTTTTATTCAATTTCTAGATTATTACTTAATGTCGAATTCTTTCAAAGGTTGTTCCTGTTACATTTGCTTAATCATACTCTCATTTATATACGATGATTTTGTATAACAAAACGTTCGCAGTTTCTTTGTTATTGCTTGCCTTAAATGGTTAAATACTCTATATTGTTGCGCGGAAGATTAGTATGTGGAGAGAGTGAAGAACAAAAAATGTACAGATACGAAATGTAAACGTATATACAAAGTTGTAATGTTCCGATACATTGTGTTACTCACAGATCCAAGATGTAACACACAAAGTGCATAGTACAGATACAAGAAGTTATACACAGGTGTATAGTGTAATACATAAATGCAAAGTGTAATTTGTAGATACATGGTGTATAACAAAAATACAAGACGTAATACACAATTTGTAGCCAAATGTCACAAGATGTTATGCAGGATGTAATATGTAATGTACAGATATATGATAAAAGCAGATGCCTAGTGTAATAGACGGGCAAAATGTGTACTTATATGATAAAAAACAGCATGTAACTTTAAGAAAAACATATACTATAACACAGAAACACGGTGTAATACAGAAATATATGGTATATTGCATAGACACAAAGTGTAATATGTAGATATATCGTGTAATATTCAAATAAAAGTTAAAATACACACTTGAAAGATGTAATTCATAGTCACAAGGTGAACTACAAAGTGTAAGGTGTCATAAACAGAATCGTACAGATAGAAGGTCTAGTATACTGATGATTTTTATTATTCACAGGTAAAAATATGATACATTGATACATAGTATAAAATTCATAGAAGGTACAAGGTATGACGCTCCGTTTCATATTATTGAACAACACTCACACCAGGTTTTAAAATGCAGTTTTCAGACAAGTAATTGTCATTTTTTATGTAATCAAACTGTGCACCCCTTGTTGTAGATTTGATTTTACATTGTTACGAAAGAAATTTTATGTTAAGCCTTTATACATAATATGCAAACAGACATTTAATATACTACATTTAAAAATATAACATGATTTCTAGATGATATTCTTAACATTGATTAATCCGTTTTTGTTTTTACATTGATCTACTTCTTCTTCATTTTAGACTTACATCCTATTATAAATAGCCAACCATAATGGCAAAAGTATGATTTACAATGATCATTGAAATTTCCTCTGTGTTTTGGATTTCACAGCAAGATCTTATTGATATATTCTCATTAATTGCTTTTCATAGCTGCACTACGTTGAGAGTAAAACTATTCTATTATTTCATATTAAGGGTAACTTTTGCAGAAATAACGTAAATACTTTGCTAATTTACTTGATTTCAGTTTTCGCGTAATTTTAATATATCACGGTCAAAATCCATCGAGGTAACATCTTTTGATTGTCTTTTTTTAGATTTTGCATTGAATAACTGTTTTTTTTGTTCTTAATGTTTTCTTTAGAATTTAATGAAGATATGTTTTTTATTGTTGTAAAAATGCACATATGTATGAGGAATTGAAGGCAAATTATTATGTTTTAACTCTAGGTTAACGGGAATTCTACGAAGTTGTTAAGAAATGCTCGGAGACTGTCCATATAATATAGAAACTATTGAGATGTTGCTTAACGTAAAAAGTATTGGACCGTTTTAAGAGACTCCTTTTTGAAGATATTTAATTCCTACATAAACACTTTGACTGCAATTTTGGAGGCGTAAGTTCAAGCCCACTGGACAACATTTTTCCATATTTCTTTTTCTAATTACTTCTTTCAGACTTATAATGGATGTATTGTACAAAGAGGACAATTAATTTTAATAAGCGATTTCTGCTGTCAAGGATTACCTCTGAATCAGGAGGTACAGTTAAAACCTTTAAAAATACTTGATTACATGCGTAAAAGTTCTTATATGCTTTTTTCTTTAGACTACATATTTGAAGATGCGTGGTTTATATGCCCAAGGTTTTTTAATAAGTGAGCAAAATTCAACGACTCACGTTCGAGCTTTTTTCGAATGTTGTGGTAGAAATTCTGTCTCATTAAAATCTATTTACTTAAGCACCCTAGAAAAATTGATATTTACAGTTTTATTTTGTGTTTTATAATTCTTTAACAATAGTGTGATGTTTCTTTTATCAAAATTAATGCTGTAATGAATTCTCTGCAAACGTTTTAGATAGTTGCCATCACATTGAAATTTGTCTCTACTTGAGCTTGAGGAAATACCATAAATTATACAAAATTTACAAAAATCGGCACGGTAAAAGTTGTTTAAAATTTGCAACACAGTGTGAAACATGGTCAACTTTAAGAATATACCAAGCAAATGCCATTTTTAAGCATTGCTATTAGGGGTCCAATACCTTAAGTCTAACAAAAATTACCTTTAACAGAAATGCACTTTTCATCCGGGCTATCTGTGATATAAAGGACACATAGGAGTCTGACTTTTGTATGATCTGTAGATACTGATACACTGCACTACCAATGGAGCCTCTGGAGTAACAGAAACACCAAGCTAGCATTCTTTTAGCCAAGGAAAGAGTAAACATTCCTTGTGCAAATGTTGGACAAAAATGCTTGAATTTATTGACTTGTTGGTTCTGTAAATACTGCTGTACAATGTTATAATTTTCTTGCGCAGTTGCATTTTCATTAATAACGCCGTCCCGTAAACCAGCTAATTGTTGATGTTTAACTTACTGTTTTGTAGCTTATTTTAGCATTTTGTCCAGTGAAAGATCTATCTGGTGCACTAGAAATGTGCACAAAAGGATTTTGGAGAAACTTGTGTAAAGAACCCTTCTTTTCGCAATACCGGGGCGTTTTTGTCCTTTCCTAAACCATTGTTTGTTTTCAACAATGTCTCATCCCCAAGGAAAAGTTCATAAAACCTCCCTCTCTCTACATTTTTATAGAGCAATACAGTTTCCACTTTCGGCTTTTTTTTATTATTATTTTTTATTTTCTATTCTGCTTGAGTTATTTTGCTCTTCTACTAGAGCATTTCAGAAAGTTGCAAAACAAATCTGAGTTTTATTTTTTTTGTTCCAATGATATGGATTGTACTCTATTTTAACTCTATTATAACTGATAGTCGTTGCCTTTTCCAATGCTTGATGATTGAATTTGGATTCATTTTGCCTTTTGATATGATGTAAGTAATACTCCATTTATTCAATATGATGTTGTGGAGAAGTTTATAGTGCGCTAAACGCATTTCAATCTTAATGATAAAAGGAAAATATTTGTTTTGTGTGAAAAATATTAGAAGATCCTTTGAAAGCATTTTGTTGCATAAAGATATTGTTTTATTACTTATGCTTTGAATCATATTGCTATAAATTATATATCTAGATATTTGTTGAGTTTATTTGTAATCTTATTGAGATAGACGTTATCATTTTATGTACATCTAATAATAAAAGTATTAAAAGAATGTTAATTTTTCCTTGAATTAAGGTCATATTAAAATGGATTATTTCGTATTTTTTAAAATAAATAATTATATCTATTATAATCCTAAAAGAACAAAGTGTAATACCCGGATACAAAGCGTAGTATAATGCATGAAACAAGGTGTAATACTAGTTGTAATATATGAATAAATATTGCAATACAATTTGTAAAGTAAGTAAGTAAGTATTAACTAAGTAAAGTAAGTAAATTTTATTATTATAGTGACATTGTGTATATACATGACAAACATTTGACTAATAACAATAACAACACCCGGCCACGTTGGGCCTATAAGTCACAGACTATAGCTAGTTATTCAAAATCTATGATATGAAATTTATCAATTATACAAAAGAGATTTTCTTCTAAACATGCCAAGTACAATAAATTTTGCAACTTGAATAAAATTGTTATTGACTAGGTCTTTCTGTACAAGACAATGAAAGTAAATGTGAATTACATTCTATTGCTTTAGCAACAAGATTCACCCTTATGTCTGCGTACGTTGGACAAGTTAATAAAAAGTGTGTTTCTTCGATCGAGCCGTTGTTACAGAAATGACAGATTCTTTCATTAGGATGTGCTATTGTAATACACGGATGTAATGTGTTAAACACAAATACATGGTGTGAAAGAGATATAAATGTACATAAACAAAAAACATATATAATAAAATGTGAAAACACGTATACATGATGTGATGCTCATATACAATGTGTAATACAGGGGTACAAAATCAAATGCATTATGTTTTACATATATATTAGGAACAATGCACTGATACAATGTGATACAAACAAGGCTGAAATATACAAATTCATTATGCAAAACTCGAAATGGATTGCACAGATAAAAGGTTAAATACACTAGTATATGGTGAAGTACATAGATTAAAGATGTAATACTAGATGTGTAATACAACTGTTCATGGACAAAGTCAAATACAAAAGTAGAAAGTGTAATATGTGGGTATTCGGTATAATACAGCATATATTAGATGAACTACATAATTTGCACCATAGGGTCAAACACATACCAGGTGTCATAGACAGGTATAAAGTGTAATAAACCGATCAGTTACAATATGTAACTTACAGATACAAAAATCATTTCATAGGTACAAGGCGTAATATAGGAAAATATTATATTATACACCGATGCAAAGTGTAATATGTGTAGGTACACGGTATGATACACAATGCAAGGTACTATTCACTGATTAAAGTTGTACTATATGGTCACAAGTTGTAAAATAATGTGTAAGTTATAACAATACTTACGTCAAGATTGCGAGTGCATTTTCAAACCAATAATTTGTATTCCTATTAAAACAAACTGTGCTGTCCTTATATATGTTTTTACATTTTTATGGAATATAGTTTATTTTGAGCCTTTCTCCAGATACGTAAGCATTCACTATAATTGCAGTTAATAATACAACATGTTATCTAGATTACTTTTTAAAAAATGATAGACCGTTTTCTTTCAAATTGTAAATACTATTTGTCTCCGTGAGCTGCAGTAAACTAGATCTCATATTTCAGATGCTACTGCTTCAGTTTTCAATTAAGATCTCAATTTATGACAATATTGTACATTCCAAACTTAATGAAAAGATGTATGGGTTTAGCTTTATAGTAAATTTTTACCATTTGGATGGAGATGTACCCTATGCAACATCTTATTTGGTTTACATTATCAAAATAAATCGGGTTGCCTGACTTCATTGTCAAGTTGAAGATTTCAATGAACATAATGTACACAATAAAAAGAAGCTTCTTCAGCAAGTGCATCGCTTTTAAAAAAAAATACATAATTACTTTGCTAACTTTGTCTCATGTAGTTCAGATAGGCTTTGGAAATTAATGATGCTTTCCAAAAACATCTGCTAGAAAGTATCAAAGTCGATTTTGAGGGTATGTGGTTTGCAAACTACTGTAGGATTACGTGTCAATTTCCCAGTGGTATTTTGATTAAACTACTTTGAGACAATCCACGTATTTAGTGTTCAATTTAACCCCTTTACAGCTGGACAGAACGCTTTTGTCTTTGAATGTGTCTGACTAAATAGGCTGAGAACTTTTGGAAAATATTAAATCCCATAAGGTTTGAGCTATTATGGTGTCTTCTTCTGTTTTCAGGGTCTTAAATGGTGTATTGATATTCATACGGATGATACTGAAGAACGTAAAATTAAATTAAGTTCGCATGTGTACCTATGAATATTGACATATTATATTGAATATACGTAGTAGCTCTGAATTTATGTATAAATTAGCCTTATCAGATATGCTTTTCAAAAATTTTGTTGAATTTAAAAATAAATTAATGAATATCGATGTAAGACATTTTGTGAAAGTGTATTCGCATTGATATTTGTGGTGTCTGTGATTTTCTTTAGATTTGGATATGTATATCTAATGTTAATGTCAATTTGTGTTGGTTTGGATTTGTATATCTTAAGTTAATGAAACTAATGCTGATGATGATGAACACGATATGAATTTTAAATTGTTTGCATATCTCTGGTGCTAAATAGATTCAATTAGTTCTTCATTTCAGTTGAATTCAATTTAATTATACCTGATGTTGCTTCTGGACAATGGCTGAACTGTTAACATGCTGTATTAAATTAATTCTGATTAACATCAATATTAGTGAGAGCTGCATTTAAAGGCTTAGAAAATAAGGAAACACAGTTAAAAACAAAATCATTGTACCTATCCTTATGAACTACCTTCAATAATGTTTTTCATTATATTTCTGCCAAGACAATACTAAAGAACTATTGCAGTTTTTACCTGAAGGACGCTGAGATGAAGTGCAATGTACAATATATCACCTTACCGAAATAATGCCATAAGAATAAGAAATGAATAGCTGCCTATTCTTTCTGATACCGAAATAATAATAGAAGACGAAGGAGAAAGAAACCGATTGATTTGTTCTTTCACCATAGTCTCAAGTATCTACATTATTAGTTTGCAGACAGTGATTGAAGCGGAGAAGGGGAGAAACTGAAATTTTGGTTATTTTGGATTATGTTTTCATATAGCTGATTAATAGAAGGTAAGGTGTAAGAAACTGCATAGGTGGTTATTTCCTCTATAGTATGTGTCTACATATTAGCATTAATGTAATGTGAAGGGTGAAGTTTACTGGTTGGTTTCCTCCTCTAATATATGATTTATAAAACCCGGTGGTTTGGTTTTATATTTACGTACTTGATTGGCTGTGAAGGAAGAAGAAATTGACAGTTGATGCTTGGTCTATGTTATGTTTACCCCACTATGTAGGTTTAAATAGTATTTATTAAATATATCATGCACATAAATATATACAATAACATTTACAATCAAAATGATGTAAAGGATCTTAAAACTACGGAATCCTGTAAGTGCCATGCGTAGAGATGGCAATTTTGGCACGAAATGTCGCGATGTCGCGTCGCACTATCGTCCCTTGTATCGCATTATCGCGATTACGTATCGCATTGTCGCGATGTCGTATCGCATTATCGCGCGTTGCGTCCTGCATTTTAGAGACAATGCGATAAGACGCCTGACAATATGATACGACACACATTTTCAAACGACATTGTCGCGATGTCGTCTCGCATTGTCGCATGTCGCCTGTGCGCCAATAGCACGGCGCGCGACATCGCGATACGACACCTGACAATGCGATACGACATCACGACAGTGCGAATCGACGCGCGACAACTAGCCAAGTTTTTGCCCAATGATGTATTTTGCCGAGGTCAGATCTGAGTTAAGATTCGGCGTCTTTTGGATCGTCTACTAATAGATATAAGCTTGTTTCATCGGCGAATAATCGACTGTTTGATTTAGTATCTTTCACAATGTCGCTTATGTAAATGAGAAAAAGAAGAGGCCCGAGGATCAAGCCCTTTGGCACCCCGGCCATTACATTCTTCCGTTTTTAATTTGAGTGTTTTAAGACTACGCATTGTTTTCTGTTTTCTAAATATGATGTTATCCACTGTAAAAGGGAATCCCTTATTCCAAAAGACGATAACTTATGAATTAATCAACGGTGCCAAACACGGTCAAACGCATTTGAAATATCACAGAATACTACTCGTATCTCCTTGCCATCATCAAGAGTCTTGCAAATATCCTTATAGATATAAACTCATTTATTATAGAATCTCCACGAATAAATCGGACTAAAATGGGCTAAGTAGATTTTTATTTATCAAATGATTATAAACATGCTTATGTACACAACTGTTCAGTAATTTACCCACACAACTTCATAGAGAAAAAGGTCGATATTTTCCAAGATTAGAGGGATCTGACTTTTTAAAAATTGGCGTAACATTTGCCTTTTTCCATTCATCATCACTATATTTATTTTGCATATCTAAATAATAAAAGAAGTGGTTTATTTAAAAAAGTTAAACACAATACAATTTTAACATTAACAATGCATATATTATCCATGATCTGTATTTTATCGAAATAAATGTTTGAATTGATATAAAGTATTTAAATAACAAATAATTCTGCGATGCTTGGTTCAAAACGTCAGAAGTAAGGTAAAATATGTTGTTATATTTCTCCTATATATACTTGAGATCACTCTAGGATTGTTTTGGGATTTTATGTAACACATTTAAAGAAGTCGTATTTCAGAATGTTTTACAAATCGTAGTATATAAGCATCCTACATGCCTGTCTGTGTAGGACGGGATTTTCGCTACCCGATGGACAGTGTGGAATGAAAAACCGACAGTAGCGAGGTTTTTAATCCGAGATCGTGGAGACAAGTAGCTTTGGGTATTTCCTGACATTATTTATATAATTTATGACGTCACAATAGTTCCGGAGCTATGTGACGTCACCTATGTGCATTTTTTTAGACAAGTGTTTTCCCTAGGGAAAGACAGGAATATCTATCCCTGGCGCGTGCTTGGATAAATGTTTTTTTCCTTGCTAGATAGGCAAGAATATTGTGTCTGCACACATATTCCTTTAAGTTTCGTAGTAAAGATATTGACTTTCCTATTTGTAAAAAATCAAGTGTCCGAACACTAAATAAAATAGAAATTAGGATCATTTATTTTGATATTCTTAGCGGTATAGTTTTAATTCATTTTTTACTTTAATAATTGAAGTCTGATTTAGTGTAATTTCTTAGTGAAGCCTTTAAACATAATCCTATGTGAAGTTTGCAGTACATCAGAAAAAGAATCAAGTTTTAAGCTTTTACTCGCACGTGTCGTACATAGTACATCTACCTGTGCCCATAGGCTTCAAGTAAGTGAAATACTGTTTCATTAGAAATAAGAGTGTTTGTCCAAATGCGACTGTATGAGTTCTTATTCAGCATCAAAGAACTGGTCTTTTGTTTTCATTGGTTCAATAAAGAGCTCATGAACCTTGGATGTTTTCATTATTTGTTACAAGAGTTTGAAAAACAGCTAAGCTCCTAACCTGCTTGACATACGAACTAAATTGAATAGACTGACATTGATATGTGATGTTCCTAGCTTCCGTTGGCTTTGTCATTGTAGATCATTTTGTGAACGTTTTAAGAATGCGCTAACTATATTATAGTTTCTAAACTTTTTTTTTATAATTGAAATCAAAGTGCATGTATCTATTAATTGTGATAACATAAAAAATGCAACAATTTCGAAATTCTCTTATATGCCTTTCAGAGATTTCAATTATATGCAGAACAACTCTCGTAGGTGGTGCCCCTTAGTGGCATGTATCTATATTCCTGATTAATAGCTAGTGGAGGAGAAGAAACTGATAAATGTGTTCTTCTCTCCATTTTATGTGTATCTGTTAAAACAATGTCTGTCTGTTGAACTGCAGTTTTCTCATACCCATGTACATTTAATATCAATATATTGATATCATGTCAACTAATTTCCACATAGCAAACATAATTACCTTAGAATGTGAATCATTCCGACGTCAAATAGTCAATTTTTAAGTAAGTGGTATCGTTACTGAACAGCACTTTGTTATGCATATGATTTCACCAGAATTTGTGTAGACTGTGGAGTAACTATAACATTTTCTATGAAGACGAGCAAACATTCTTCGTAGCTCTAATTTATAAGTCGCTTTGCAGGTTTTTCATAAAAGGTTTTTAGTCCAGTTAAAATGAATCACCTACTTCACCTTCCACATCAGTTATTTAATTGCATCTGACAATAAAAGATTTTATATTCAAAGCCAATAAAAGATTTTACATTCAAAGCCATACATGTTTTACGAGCAATTATCTTTACTCTTTTTTTCATTTGTAATCAATGAACTCTTAAAGAGGAAGATCCTATGTACGAATAAGAACCTATAGAAACAACCAATCACGCTCTCTAAGATCGAATAAGTGGACATTTATGTAAACGATGTTGGAGGATATATATCAAATTATTCAATTTGAAGATCCTATTGGGGAGTTTTCCGATTGACATTTCCCTTCGAAAAAGAAACTGACTTGTTACTTTTTAACTCGTAGTAACGGACTGAGGGAAGTCTGGGTGGTTATTCCAGGTTCAATTTTATGACTGACATCCCGAACAGTCTCAGTACTTGGTGATTATTCTAACAGAATCATTTTGGAATGCATGCTGTAGAAACTTTATAATACTTTGGTGACGTCAGTTAGAAATAGCAAATATTTAAAAACCGATCCGGCGCGGCAATAAAGACATTTTCCCGTCATCGTTACCAATAGCGCTATACCTGAAGTAGTGAATAATGACTTCCTAAGGATGTACGAGCGATTTTTTTCTAACGTTAAGTTTTTTTTTCATACCCTGTGAGCTTGAAGAACATTAATTTCTAAGACAAACAAGAGCAGAAAAACATAGGTCACCGAGCTCGTTTTAATTTTATAGGGTATTTTCTTCACCCACTCTTTATACATTTCTGAAATTTTGTAAAATTGAAAAAAAAAGTTGGTACTTTATAAAACATATAATATCCTACTTAATCTTATAGCGATTTCAGGTCTTACAGGTTAATATGAATATATGGTGATGTCAGTATTATATAAGCATAAATGTCACTAACAAATCTCTTTAATTTTTACATGTTGACATAATTACCCCACCCACTTTATTTTCAATGGAAAAAATGTATTTAGATCAACAAATAAATTCTGATGTTAAGATTTTCAAAATATTTTGCAGCATTAATGACGCACAAAATATGCTTCAAAATGGATAGAAAAAAAAGTTGGGGTCACCGTGCATCTAAGAGATTTATTAAGAAAAACTGTTAAAAAGTGGTGAATTTTGATATTTTTGTTCTTTTTGTTTAAATTTATATTTTCTAGATAATATAAAGTGCTATCTTGAGAACTGTTATTTTATTTATAGCTTAACATTATATGTATCAGTCAGGAAAATATCAAAACCAAGTCTGATCAACTTTTAATAGATATTTGAAATTACCTATCCCTACCCCATTGTAAATCTTACGTCAATATTAGGCAAATGCGAGCCAAAAATAAGGGTGATTTTTTTTTTATTCGAAGAAACATTTTTCAAAATGGCGGATATCCTGAAAAAACGCTAGTACATCTTTAATATAGATATTTGCAATCTAGACAGTTTACCTGGAGTAAAAGCGTGACAAACGCATTTCAGTTTTCATCATAAAAAGTAGTAAAAACAGCAAATTCTCATGTATGTCCGTATCATTAAGTTTGTCAGTAATTACGTCTTAAAGCCTTCTAAAGAAATATAGCATTTGTATCAAGATATCATAATTTTTTGTTGTTGTCGAACGATCTCGAGGCATGTCGCATTATTGATTGTTGCTGTTCACTTCTGTCAGTGAGTAAGAATGACGTCAATTTTCCCCTTTTACTGCTGTGTATATTAACTTTTATCCGTAATCAATGCCTACAATAAACCTGCTTTGACTGAATTTTTCACTTGGACCAAATTATTTTTTTTTCTTATTTTTTTTTCTGAATAGGTTTTACTTTTTACAATAGAAAAAGTGGAAACTCCACAGGTTGCTCAACACAACAAAAACGAAAATGTTCAGGCTCGGTTTGATTGAGCCTGTTCATGGACGGTAGTGAAAATGCATGCTACCGTCCACGCCCTCTAGCCCCGGGTTGAGCAGAACTCAACATTTACACATGCTTAAAGTACAAAAAGCAATTGAAAGACATCCGCAGATGTATTCAAACGGCGGTGAACATGGAACCTTCAATGATACACGTGTTGAGGCGTGTAATTCCATGAAGAGCGGCGTTTGGTCCCCAGATAAAATAAAGGGTTTGCCCCAAACGAGAAAACAATGGGCAGAACTAAACAAGCTGGAATTTAAGACTTGTTATTGATTCATTGTACCAAAAAGAAACTGTTTTCATTTAAAAAGTGATATCTTGCTGTTCAAATAAATTTACGTCTGAAACAGGAGACAGAGTAAAAATCCTTAACAATACTGAGTTGCATGCGAAAAAGTTCTCCTGGTTGCCTTTAATTTTTAGGTTACATATTGTGGAAGAAATGAAGGTAAGTTTATCTTCTGCCCAAAGCTTGCCACTAATCGGCGCTTAACAATTATACTTCAGACAACACCCAAGGGAAATATTTGCTTGCAATGAATAAAGAGGATATTGTATAACCACGACTGTGCGATTTATAGAGATTTATTCCTATAAATTGGTCTTAAGAAGTGAAAAAAATTCGTTGTCGATATTGGAAACGACACGGTAAGTTACTTCGATTTTTACTGATACGCGAAGAGTCGTGGAAAACGTCGTTGAAACATGTACTTTATCAAATCAAGAAAAATAAATTGCGAAATTTACCAGAGGACAACTAGGGAGCCATGGTAGACTTGTGGTATTCGAGAACGTGCCAGATACTGCATTTCACGTAAGTTCAACTTCCAATATTATCTTGTAAGTCGAAGCAAAAAAGTCACACCATCATTGAAGTGTAGGCTGATCCAAACTACTAGCAGAAAAGGTAATCCTTGCTTGTCTGTCGACCTCAACGTGGTGCAAGGTGTTAACACTGTTATCTTGATAATAAGTGGCTAACAGGCAGACACAGGCATACAGCGAAGACAGGGAGAAGATGCGTGCGTTTCCTATCGTGGACATCTCTTTTGATTCTAAAATGCTGGCCATACACTTGATGAGTCTTCTAACGTGACACTTTTTCAATATATTTATCTTTATCATTCAAAATGCATGGTTTCGATAACATATGTTAAAGATAAAAGTTTTAGTGACATACTGAAATAGCACGCTTGATTTTGTTTGTTATTTTGTTTTACATCTATGTAACATTGCAAACAGTCTAAAATCAATAAGTATAATTAGATACTATAATTATCATTACGAAAACACAGCAGAAACATGTAAGTGTAATGATTTGTTTGAAAACTCAATATCTTCAGCTACTTGAAATATTTTTTGAAAAGACAATATGTAACTTCATAATTAATTATGTTGGTTTTAACGTCGCATCAACACAGTTATAGGACATATGGTGACTTCCAGCTACATAATGACATTGGCTTGTATCTAACCAGAAACTATTCATATGTAGTTTTCTCCCGATATTTCACAACCTAGGCAAGGCCCTAGAAATAATGAAAAGATGAAACTTGTTTGTTTGAGTGTCAAATTAAAATGGCGTCACGCTATTGTGTTTCTATGTTGGAAACACTATGATCTTACCTGTGAAACCGAAACACGATAAAAACAAATACTTTGTAAGGTCGCTTTGATTGAGTCTATGTAAGGATTGTAGTAGGAATGCAAGTTATTTTCGACGAATCAAGCAGCGGTCCCCAGTTTGAATAGTGGCTTTCTCTTAATGAGAAAACAAAGAGCGGAACTGAACAAACAGGAATTAAGAGAGGGGATCTGAGAACTGCGTATCACATTAACTGTAGAAAGACAAAATGAATAACATTTTCCAAATCCAAGAGTTGGCTAGTCAGTACCAAATCAATTATTGCAGAAATATTGGAACCACTGCAGCCAGAATGTCATAGATGAAATATGAAACAGAACCCTAACATAACTTAAATGCCTTAATGAACGATCTGAAGAGATCAAAATTAAACAGATCTGATGGAAGGCCCGGCCGCAACACGGCACAAATAATATTGTGACAATAAGGTAGAAAGGGGGAAAACACAGGTCGCAAAAGAACACACGACATAATTCAGTATGTTGCAGGCATGGTTTAATTGGGCCTGTTAAAGGACGGGGTGGAAAGGCAAGCTAATGTCTACGCCTTCTAGTCCTTGGTTGAGCAGAACTCAACATTTACACATGTGATAAGTACCAGAATGATTTAGAGACGTAGATGTACTCATACGGTGGAGCTAATGGAACTTTCAATGAAACACAGAGAACAGTTCCATGAAAAAGTACGTATGGTTTCTGGTGTTATGGAGCTGCATAACACAGAGATTACCGAAAGACAAAATTGAAAAGCGGGCATCATATAGAAAGGTGATTAGACATAGGCTAAAGCTAAAAATTAAAACAGTACACTCACAACATAAATGTCCTGTTGAACAATCCGAAGAGTTCAGAAAAGTACAGCTTCGATTGAACACACGGGGAAACTTTGATCGGCCGCCACACACCATAAACAATGCTGCAAGCAACCCATATTATTTGTTTGATGTAAACCCAATTCACACATTGGTTTCTTAAACCGTGACAATAGATATACTCCTATATGCATATAACAGCAACCTCTCCCTGGACTCTCGGATCGGTTAGGAAGCAAGAGCGATGGCCCGTCTGACAAAGAGAGTCTGGAGCAACTTCATGCTGACCATGAACACCAAGATAAAAGTGTGTCAGGGCTGCGTTTTGATCACCTTGCTCTAAGATAGTAAAACATACACTCGTCAAGAACGCCGAATCAACGTCTTCCATTTGCGCTGTCTGAGGAAGATCATAGGCATCACCTGGCAGGACCGTGTCCCCAACAAGGATGTGCTAGCGCAAGCAAAAATACCAAGCATATTTATCCTTATCTCCAAGAGACGTTGGTTACATCATACGCATGTAGGACGGCCGGATCCCCTAAGACACCTTGTGCGATGAGCTCGCCTTTGGCTCGAGACCTGCCCGTAGGCCGGTCCTCCGATTAAAGGATATATGTAAGGGAGACCTGAAGGTCGGCAACATTCATCCTGTTGATCTGGAAACCACAGTTTCTGACCGTGACGCTTGGAAACTTGCCGTCAAGACTAGTCCTAAGACGAGTGAGAGAAGGAGAGAGAATCAGTGGGAAGCGAAGAGAGAGCGCAGACATCAGAGGGCAGAATCAGTGCCCACAAAGATTGATACAGGCTTCGCTTGCAGTAACTGCAACAAACTGTGCCACTCTAGAATAGGACTGTTCAGGCACAACAGGCGCTGCCGTAAGAACGGTGTAAACCAAGGCGCTAACTCCATTGTTTTATGAAACAGACGGATGCCAACAACAAGATGTACTGCTAACTAACATTTCAGTAAGTCACTAAAACAAAATACATGCATTCAAATCATAGCGTTGCCTCTTTCAAGTTTTTGAATTTTTTATATGTCAAGTCTGAACAAAGAAAAACTTTCAGTATTTAACTGTCAATAAGATAAATGATATATTGTATGATATGAAGTGTTCGTTAACAATATTTGTCAAGTGTATATTTGGATTGGATTTTACGGTAAGTTTATTTATTTTTCATTTCCATTTGTTTAATACTATAGAAATACTATGGAAATTGACAGAACGACTAGCTAGAGTAAGAGACTATCAATCACATAATTGAGGTCTAAAATCATTCTTCTCCTTTTTTTCAATTGATTTGATAACTCGTTCAATTTTGGTATATCTTTTTCAGTAGGTTCAATTGATTTCAAATGTTTGTTAATTCAAATACTCAGTTAAAATGAGCGTATATTACGCAGTTTTACGAATATTTACACTTATAATTGTTTTGCTGTTACTCCTACATACTTCAACTGTTTCAAAACATATTATCATATTAAGTATTTTGCTAATAATTTAGTGTTCCACATTTCCAGTATCTATACATTAGCTCTTCTTTGCCACGCCAGATTTGGTAGCTTCTCTGAAATATTTTTGGATACGTACTGTTTTAACTGAAAACGAATAAACATTTAGTGTTTATACAAGTAGCACATCAAAGTTATCGAATATATAATATTTGGTAACATTTTGATGTGCAATATTTCCCGTAATTAAACAGCGTTTCTTTTTGCCACGCCAGTATTTGGCAGCTTTAATACTTTTGTATATATTTTTTTTTTCGTTTATTTTTCATTACAGAGTGGTAGGTACAAATGCGAACTCATATTATAAAGTAGGGCTATAACGACATGAAATATAACACATATTAGTATTGTATGAAACAAACGCTCTTGCCACACATCTTAATAAATCTTTTCAGCACTAAGATATCTTCTTATCAAATACATGTACTTCGGAATAAAATGTCCAAATGCTGCTTCGTAGCCATGTTTCTATCGTCATGTATGCGTATATTATTAACGTTGTAATAAATTGTATATATACGTTTTAGTCTCATGGTCACAAATTGAAGCTTATTTATAAACGTACAATAAGCTGTGTGAAGTTAGCTAAACAAACACGACATACGATATTTAATCAAATTCAAATACCATTCACCACGCGACATACGACATTAAAATGTCGTGCAACAAACGACATACAACATTTGGTATTAAAATAATTCAACAGTATTCAGTACGAGACATAAGACATACGGCATTGAAAATATGAATGTCGTGCAAAACACGACATAAAACATTCGAAAAAAAAAGAATGTCGTGCAAAACGACATTGGACATACATTGAAATTTTACAAACAAAATTGAATAAATCTGTGAAGTTGGCTAAAACGAACGACGTACGACGTACGGCATTTCAAAAAATGTGAAGGTCGTTAACTACGCAAAATATGACATAAAATACTAAAACAAATGTCGACCCGCCCGCTTAGCTCAGTAGATAGAGCGTTGGTCTACGGATCGCGGGGTCGCGAGTTCGATCCTCGGGCGGGGCATATGTTCTCCGTGACTATTTGATAAACGACATTGTGTCTGAAATCATTAGTCCTCCACCTCTGATACATGTGGGGAAGTTGGCAGTTACTTGCGGAGAACAGGTTTGTACAGGTACAGAATCCAGGAACACTGGTTAGGTTAACTGCCCGCCGTTATATGACTGAAATACTGTTGAAAAACGGCGTTAAACCAAATCAAACAAACAAACAAACAAAACAAATGTCGTGCAACAAACGACATTACAACCATTGATTGTCTTTCAGTACGCGACAGAAGACATACCACATAAAAATGAATGTCGCGCAACAAAACATACGACATAAACCATTTGAATGTTGTTCAGTATGCGACATACAACATGTAGCGTACTGAACGAAATTGAATCTATTGTTGAATGTCGTATGTCGTTTTTCGCCAACTTCACACAGCTTGAGATGATGCATTTGGAAGGACGATGTATTTGGCAAGAAAGGTTTTCGTATTCCAGTTGTCAATTTATAAAATCCTTTCAATTTTGAATGTAAGACAATATCAAGAGTAATACTATAAGAATGATCAAACAAATATTTCCTTACTGTGTGTTTTCATGAAGTGTTGAAGTTCCAATGTCCTGCAAAAGGCAATTGGAGTACCTCATTTTCAAACTTTGTGTATGAGAATTCATAGTACAAAACATCACTACAAGCAAACTCTTCTTAAAATCGAAGAAATAATAGTAATTATGATTATTACTTTATCAGTTTAAAGATAACCTTGAGATAAGAAATAAATTTCCAACCAGTTGACAATCTTGAAATATAGCTATTTCATATTCGTAAAACTTCTCACGTTGTTAATTTTAGATCACAGGCTATTAACTGTAATTTAGATATATTTATTGTCCCATTAAACTAGCACAACAAAAAGTAAGTCTAATATCAAGCGCAACTTTCATTTTCATCAAAAACATGCGCCTAGTCTGTTACACAGTAATTATAACAGGACTATAGCGCGGATAGTTTTATGAGCTGCGAGGATACGCGATTTGCTTGCATCCACGTAATATATTTAAGAGCTTCCAGTACGATCAAAAGCTATAACGGTATATAGCGAGGACATATTGCAGCGCAACGCGATGAAGTGCCGGTGGTTCGCGCTGAAATGTGGTGGATCAGCTCGATTTTCAGGTAAGAGAATAACGATATAAATGTTACATTCAGTATATACTGCATTGAACTGTTTGTTTTGGGTTTAACGCCGTTTTTACCAGTATGTCAGTCATGTAACGGCGGGTAGTTAACCTAACCAGTGTTTCTGGATTCTGTACCAGTACAAACTTATTCTCCGAAAGTAACTGCCAACTTCCCCACATGAATTATCAGAGGTGGAGGACGAATGATTTCAGACACAATGTCTTTCATCAAATCGTCACGGAGAACATACGCCCTGCCCGATGATCGAATTGAACTGATGAAGTTTCAACATAATTGTATGAATTTGATGAAGTAATATTTTTATTTTATTTGTTATGATGCTGATACATTGTAATTCTAAACATGTTTTTGCATGAATCATTTTAGTTACACGTTTTTTATCTTATCGTTTCTAATACTTTTTTGTTTTACCGACTATGTGAAATGTAACTATCTATCTATCTCTTCATATAAAGTGAAACTTAAAATCAAAGTCAATGTCGTACATGTAATAATGAAAAAGGTCATATCAGTAAAATTTATCTTATCTTAATATTTACTTACATAACTTACAAAAGCTTGATTAAATAATTTTATCATTATAAAAAGCCAATCATAGTAAATGAATTTCACATAATAAGAAACAATATGATTATTGAGCTTCACTTTTACTTTCAAAGTGCCTCTCTTAGAACTAATTATAAAGTAGTTAAATAATTGCCGGTGCATATAATTGTGGTACTGGCATCAAATGTGTTCTACACAGGAACTTGCCTGGTATCCTCAATTGCGAAATTAAACCATGAACATAAAAGCATCTTTAGGTTGGAAGGTATAACACAATAAAATTTAAAATAACTGTGCAAAAAAAAAGTATTAAAAATGTTACATTTATCAACTATGAAGTAAACCATAAACCATAAATAAACTAAAATTAAGCTAGTACAAAAAATATGAAATGAAATAAGCTTTAAAGATAAGGGATTAAAAGGAATGTTTCTAAAATAAAGGGAAGTAATAAATGTACAACATTAGCAACTATCATTATGGCGGAGAATAATATTATATTATGTTTTTAAACGTGTCAAATGGACGTCAAATTACCATATAAATGATGCTGATGAACTAAATTTTTACATGAAATGTGTGAACTGTAACTCAATCTTTTATGTTGGCGGCAAGGTGTTTTGAAGAATCGTAATAATTTGAACACTCTTGACAGAGGGTTACATAACGATCATTTTGGTGAAATTATTTTGAAATCGAACCTGCGATGTAAGAGGAGATGTCGTTATACGATTTTTTTAACGATGCTGGTCCCTGGGTACAACTAAACTGATCCGTTTCAAGAACTTTGACAGAGAACCTTGCAAGAAACATCCTGGCAAAGTTTCATCAACTTCCAGTCAATGGTATTTGAGGAATTATTTTTGAAGAGAAGTATGAACAGACGGACTCCTGACGGACATTGAATTATCACTATATCTCACCATGGCAGTTATTCTTGAGTGAACCAAAAACGAGAAGTATGAGCTCTAATAACTCCGAATATACTAAATAATTATAGGAAAATACTTGTGTTTACAAGGTATTCTTTTCAATGCTGAAGAATTTGTAGCCAAATTTAGACGTTGAAAAATTATTTTAAGCCGAACAATTATTTAACTAAACTTGCTTTATTGGTATTGGTATTTTAACACAATTTTGTACTTTTATAAATATAATTTCTTTCTCTGCTGCCTGTGCCAAAAATTATACTTTTCATAAAATGTATAATGGTTGCGCTACATACGGCATGAAATGTGCTTAATTAGAAAATACGGTAACACATTTTCATTTCGATTCTTTTTTAAATTAGGCAAGGATACTTGTATTACTGTGGTATGAATTTGTGTGAAAACGTTTGTTATAATATTTAAATAATACATTTCATTCAGTTCTTCATTATTGTAAGTACTGAATTAAGGAAAGGTTACTTATCTATAGTTAGTATGCCAAATAGCTAATTTTTTTCTGATTTTTTTTCTTTCTAGACATTTAAAGACTATGCTTTGTTCATGAATAAGATAAATACTATTTATCAAAATGTAGTAAATTTTTCCAATATGAAAATTGATTAGTGTTCAAATTTAATTTGTCTTGTAAAATATATTTCATATTCGTTAAATTTGTATACATAAGAACTATTCAATATAAGCCTAGATAAACAATTTAATAACATTTGTAAATGCATAGTGTTGTTTTTCTTCCATTTTAAACCGTTCTGCATATTATATACTACTTTCATACACCAATTGTAGTTGTAGCAAACAAATTAACGAAATAGACTTAAAATCTACAGCTGTAAAATCAATGTGCTTATATAAAATCTATATGTGTAAATTTGAAATATTCATGTATGTTAATTTTGAACAAAAGTACATGTCTTTAACTGCTATAAAAAGTTCATGCAGTGTATCCTTTCCTTATGGTTCTTATCCGAACATGACTGTATTATACAGAATGTTCACAGAGGCAGTATGCACGAGTCACACTTTAAATCGATAATTCTAAAGAAGTAGCCCGTAAATATTTAAGTAGAACTAGCTTTACACTATTTATCTTTAAGTCCGCTCATGAAAACTTCTTAAAACTGGCGTGGAAAAGGTTATCTGTTTTCTTTTTTAATGCTATATAAAACTGTTAAACGTACATTTAAGTATGAACACACAAAATAGCTGGCCTTCTTCATTTTTTATAAAATTGACAGATTTCGTATGTCTGCAGCACAAATCAGTACCAATTTTAAATACGTGTATTGTATATCTTTTAAGAGCAAATGCCAGTGATGAAGAAAAAATCAACAGAAATGTTGGAGTCTTATTGGGTGCAAACACACAAACTGTAAAATAAGCTAAGAACATAAATTGTAGCAGTGGTGCGTGACCTAAAATTCCATTACAAATTTTGTCATTTTATCGAAACGTTTCCTAAATATCGAGCATATATCTGTCATGTAATTTCAGAAGAAAACATAAAAAGTGTAAATAGGAAAGCACTGTTAACTATTTGAGACCACAATTATGCAACTGATATTTTTTCGCGCCATTTTCCATTTAGTGTACATCTTTATAGGATCTGCAAATGAAAAATTGAGCATTTTTCACAACACATGGAAATGGAAGATTTTTATTTCATCATTGTTCTTTCCTCTTTACCTATAATGAAATAAAATTTTGCAGGCGGGTGATTTGGCGTCATTCGTCCGTCGCCATGCGTCTTACATCGATAGTTTTACTCAAACATCTCCTCATACGAAAATATTTATGAATGTTGATTCAATTTGGCCTTTATTTTATCCGTATGATCATGAACCTAACTGTTTCCATTTATTTCATGCTGGAGTATTTTTAATATTGTTTTTCCCATTACCAAATATGTTCAGGTCATGCGTCTGGGGAAACATAATCCCACCCAAGACTCACTTGCTTACATAAAAAAATCGTGAAAACTCTGGTCTAAAATCTTATGCCCTAAAAGTTGTTTGAATTATGGAATTATCTAGCGATTTTGTCGTGTCTGCGGGGTTAACATTTCCCCAGCCAAGCGGTCACCTGATTAACATTGACATTTTTCCTCTTTGAGATACGATATGCATCGTTTTGTTCAGATAGCATTTGTATTGCTGATTGAATATCAGAAAAGTAACGTATAAAATCATTAGTATGAGTAATGTTGGATAATCGTCTCATCGGTCAGCACACCATAGTCAGTATTGTTTTAGCTGATAGTAATAACACGTTTTATTTTCAAGATGTACACAGTTTTCTGCATTATGATATTATATAATGATATGAATGAAATACGATATTTTAATTGTAACCTAGAAAAATTTCATTAAATTGAAAAAACTAGAATCAGTTATAATATGCTTTCTCACATGACTCAGCAGCAAATATATGATGTTTGTTCCAATGATTTATTCTATCTTGATGCCTTTGCATTTAAGCCTATCTTTTATTAATAGTATAAGAGATGACATTATATTATCTGTCCATGTTTTAACGTATATTCACGTAGGTGGCTTTGGAAGTTGTCCTAAAGTTCTCTTTTTATAACATACATATATAGCTATATTGTAATGATATTAAACCTAAAGAGCGTATTAGAAACATGAACAGATAATACATTTACATAATCAATTAAACTCAGTGTCATTCGGTTAGGAACACTTCATTCTTTATTACAATTATCATAAAATTTTGTTCCATTGATATATTAAAATGCAGTCTCATGGGATCTTTAATGAGCCTGTGTAAGACAGGATTTTCCAAACCGAAGGGACAGTGTAAATAAAAATTGTAAGCGACGATTTCTTCCTGCTGTTCTGAGGTTTAGAAAAACATGTTTGGAAAAACATCTGATATCAACAGACAGGTATATATATAAGTCGAAAATGTAGGAAATAACCAACTATCAAATGTCTATAATATTTAATCGACTAGCGGTTTCAAAAATATCATCAGGTCGATTTTAATCAATGTGACGTCGTCAATAGAAACAGGGGACGTCACTCTATTAATATGACGTCGTGTACAATATTTACGAACGTTAATGACGTTATTTTGTTGTCGTCTTTAAACTAAAGTGTTCCTGTCACTTTTTACGTAAATACGACGTCTCTATTCAATAATGGTTTTAATTTTCTGATATAAAACATTTCTTTTTATTTCCTGCTTACTACGCTGTCCGTGAACATTTTAAAAAAATGGGAATATTTTGTACTTCGGGAATAGCGTTTCCGCACAAACTTACATACAGTACACTCTTGTAGTGTCTCGGATGTGCTGGTTATGTAGAGTGACTTGATTACGAAGGTTGCACGTTTCGCCTATCTATTCCTGTTGACATCCCTGGCATATAATGACGTATATTATGACATCACAGGAAATGTTTTAGTTTACTCTAAGTGTATGTCCACATTTAAACGTGTAGGCTTCTCCTTCTAAGAGGTGTTTACATAACCCGCAATTGGGTCAGTTACATTTGCTTACTTTTGGCGATGTTATATTTTCAGAAAACTTCGCTTTTGTAAGGAGCTTTTGAGGCTGTCTATTACTTTTAATTATATTGTACCGTGATATAACAGATTTCATACGTTGATCACGTTTCAGAATATTAAGGTCATTCATAATTTTCCCAAATATTTCTGGATTACGTGGCTTATAGGCACTGGTGTATAGAAGAGTGTCTGTTTCATGTTCTTCTCTTGTTGCTGATATAATTTCTTCTCGGTTTAGTTCTTTGGCTTTCTGGATGCTTGCTGTGATCAAATCATCGTCAAATATTTTTAATAGCATTGATTCATCTGATACAATAAACCTAATGCGTCTTGCTTCCAAAGGATCGTGTTACAGATTTTATTGCTAAGGAAAACGATATGCTTATTTTCGTGTGTTTTGGATGGCATGACTGAAATGAGAGATATGTTTTACTATCAGTAGGTTTATAAAATATATCAGTTTCTATTTTTCACCGTGTTTGATCACCATACAGTCTAGGGAATGGCGTTCGTTGTTTTGTTTGATAGCGAAACGGATACTTTCATTCGGTTATTTTGTATCTGATGCAAGGTTTTTAGTTCCTCTTTAGTTTTCCTCCAAAGAATGAAACAATCGTCAAAGAATCGTTTCCAATCATTCTTGAATGATTTCATGAATTCTGTTCCAAATCTATTTCCGATGTCTATGTATACGTTTTGTTCTAGATAGCCAACAACTAGTGTTGCGTATGTTGGCGCAAACTTCGTGCCCATTGATGTGGCCTTTATTTGTCTATAGTGTTCGTCGTTGAACAGAAATGTATTATTTTCAAAAATTAATGAAACTGACTCACAAATAAATTATTTTGTAAATCGTTTTGGTATTTCATCTGTCTTTTGGGTCAGCCAATATGAAATTGCCTTCTGTCCTAAAGTGTGCGAAATGTTCGAATAAAGTGAAGGTGGTCCCAGTTATGTGTCTGCGCAAAATGTTTTTTGATTTTCTCTATATTTTATGACAATATACCTACATGTATAAAGTTTCATTCACAAGTGTTACTGTTATCAGTTTTGACTGACTTTTATAGAAATTTACATTTAAAGTGGGTGGTGTAATTTGACATGTAACCAGCCAGGAACAAAATCTCCGCCGCGTTTTTAATAATGGATCAAACTTTTTACCTGGAACTTTCGTGATAAAATAACTATGCAATGGACATTTACACAACATGTTGCGTTTTAAATTTTCTTGAATACTTTTTTCAACACAAAGCCACAAAGTGGCCTAATCAAATTTACTGATTTTCAATGGACGAACTTCACCAAAAATCTAAAACATTTTTTATTAGTTGAGGTATTCAGGTGTTTTTTTCAGCAGATATTATAAGCTAAATAAACATTAAAATGACAATATATCAGTACACTCTGATTAATATTGGAAGAGTGGTACACTCTCAAACTAGGGAAAAGTGGGTGGGGTAAATAAACATGCGAAGCTAAACATTCGAAGCAACACAACTATAGGAATAATAATTTTGCAGTTCAAGAAATGGCCTCAGATTATCAACTTCTATCTTAATTATGCCCCTATGAGTGGTGAGGGCATATAGATTTGGTCTTGTCCGTGCATCCGTGTGTCTGAGCGTCCGTCCGTCGCTCGAAGTTCTTGACGCACCTAGCTCAAAAAGTATTTGATATAAATTGATGAAAAATTGCATGAGTCTTTATCGTGATATGTACTTGCGTACCTTCTATTTTTTGTCTGGCTCTGCCCCTTATTTTTTTAAAAATTATGGCCCCTGACATAGTCAAAAACACATATTTTCACCTTGTGACACGACTAGCTCAGAAAGTATTAAATATAGACTGATGAAACCTTGCATGAATCTTAACCATGATATGAACTTGCGCACCTTTTACTTCTTACGGTCTCTACGTCCTTTGTCTAGAGTTTTGGCCCCTGAAATAGTCAAAAATGCACATTTTCACCTTGTTGTGGATAGCGCAGAAAGTATTTCATATAAATTGATGAAACCTTGCATGAATCGTTATTGTGATATGAACTTGAGCATCTCCTATTTTTCGTCTGACTCCGCCGCCTATTTCTAGAGTTATGGGCCCTGAAATAATCAAAAATGCACATTTTCACCTTGTTGTGCGCCTAGTTCAGAAAGTATTTCATATAAATTGATGAAACCATGCATGAGTCTTTATCATGATATGAACTTGTGCACCTCCTATTAGTCGTCTGGCTCTGTCCCCTATTTCCAAAGTTATGGACCCTGAAATGGTTCAGAATGCACATTTTAACCTAATGACGTGCCTAGCTCAGAAAGTTTGATGTAAATTCATGAAGCACTGCATGAGTCTTGATTATGATGTGACCTTGCACACTTGGCATTCGTCTTGAGAACCTTAGCGCTTATTACACAGTTATTGCCCTTAAAATAGCCAAAATAGTGGATGTTTTGTTTGTGATGCTCATAGTTCAAGAGGTATATGGCCTAGAATAATGAATCCTTTGTATAAAATGTTTGTTGGGGCTATATCCCCTTAAAACTGCAAACATGAATCATTGAATTATTGCCCCTTATTTGTGACAAATGTACCAGTGGGGCACACCTTATGTCCTACAGACACATTCTATATCAAATACTTTCTGGGCTAGGCGTGTCACAAGGTGAAAATATGTGTTTTTGACCATGTCAGGGGCCATAACTCTGGAAATAAGGGGCGGAGCCAGACAAAAAATAGAAGGTACGCAAGTACATGTCACGATAAAGACTCATGCAATTTTTCATCAATTTATATCATTACTTTTTGAGCTAGGTGCGTCAAGAACTTCGTGCGACGGACGGACGCTCAGATGCACGGACAAGACCAAATCTATATGCCCCACCACTCATAGGGGCATAATTAAGATAGTAGTAGATAATCTGAGGCCAGTTTTTAAACTGCAAAATTATTATTTCTATAGTTGTGTTGCTTCGAATGTTTAGCTTCGAATGTTTATTTACCCCGACCACTTTTCCCTAGTTTGAGAGTGTACCACTCTTCCAATATTAAAAAGAGTGTACTGATATATTGTTATTTTAATGTTTATTTAGCTTACAATACCTGCTGAAAATAACACCTAAATATCTCAACTAATTAAAAATGTTTTAGATTTTTGGTGAAGTTCGTCCATTGAAAATCAGTAAATTTTATTAGGTTACTTTGTGGCTCTGTGTTGAAAAAAGTATTCAAGACAATTTAAAACGCAACATGTTGTGTAAATGTCCATTGCATAGTTATTTTATCACGAAAGCTCCAGGTATAAAGTTTGAACCATTTTTAAAAACGCGGCGGGGATTGTGTTCCTGGCTGGTTACATGTCAAATTACCCCACCCACTTTAAATGTGAATTTCTATAAAAGTAAGTCAAAACTGATAACAGTAACACCTGTGAATGAAACTTAATACATGTAGGTATATTATCATAAAATATAGAGAAAATCAAAAAACATTTTGCGCAGACACCTAACTGGGACCCCACCCCCCACTTTGCATACACATTCTCTGATGGCCTAAATTTTCCATTAAAACTATAGCGTTCGATTATTTAATCAGTTATTTAAAAAAATGATTTCATTCCTAGCTCACTTTTCTGCATTAACGAAAAGAAAACCTGACATTTTTCTTCTTTCGCCTTCGTAGCGCTGTATACTATCAGAAATGAGCTGTTGAGAGTTTTATTAATTTAGAAATAAAGATATATTGTTTCAAAATTTGCGTAAAAAAGAGAAACTGAAAAATGTCTAAAATGTTTTTTTTTTTTTTTTTTTTTTTTTTTTTTTTTTTTTTTTTTTTTTTTTTTTGAAAAATGAATGTAATTTACACCAAGACTTATCATTTTCATCGTAATATATATAATACCATTACAAAATTCATTTTTCATTAACGCTAAGTATTACTTTTTTTACCAGATGTAACTTTCAAAGTCCCCATTTCGAAAAGAATCGTAATGCTCTAATTACAAAAGTCTTTTAGTAACATCTTGGGAAAGGAGCGTACATTGCAATCCGCAGGTTTTAGTGTGCGAAAGACAGGTGAGGACGTCCGACTCCTGACTTCTGACTTCCGACTTTTGACTTCCGACTTCCAACTTTCCACTTTTGACAAGTCTTCCGACTTCTGACTTCTGACTTCCAACTGACTGTCTTTATTCAAAATGTAACTTTTGTCGTTCGCAATTTTAATAAAATCATTTTTACTTGTCGAATGGAAAGTAAAATACTACATGAACCCTTGATGAAGTATTTAAAGCCATTTCTTTTTATTGAACATTCTAACACGACCAGCAAATAACCTACATACATGTAGAGCAAAATCTATCTCGGGTTATTCTGCAATAAACCACTCGCATGCAATGCCGTCATCCGATCCAGGTGCGTAGCATGGTCGCAAAAAGTAGTTACCATTTTTTTCTAACACTGTAGATACTAGTATGTCGTGTTAGAGTCAAAATAATAAGTTCCCAAGTTTGATTTATCGTAGAATAACCCGAGAGTTTCGTTCTTCTACGAAACAACATATCATTCAGGCATACGGCATTCGTGATATACAGATCAGCTCACGCGGAAAACCCACTTTCCGTTTTTCCTCGAAGGAAAACTCCTGCATAGTGAGGAATTCCTTCGAGTACTGCCTAATTCTGACTCGTAGTACCGACTGTTATAGTTTTATTACTTTAGCGGAATTTCGTCGAGTCACTCCGAGAAATTACTTAACGGGAATTATACCGGTAACACTATAATGATTTCCGGTATTTTATGGCAACTCCGCGCGACTCCGAGTCTGTAACAAACAATAATTCGGTCATTTCGAGTGCCGCGAGATGATTTGACGAAACTTCGAGTCAGTATTTGCTTACTTGGACGGATTATTTTCATATAATTAGCTTGTTCTTTTAATTGAATATATGAAACTGTTATGAATTTTGATATTGAAATATTTTCTGACCATGCGAATTAGATTAAGACGTATATTAATGTATAATAAACTAAATAATTAATCATACTAAGTTAAACAAATTTTTAAATCACCGCCGTTAAAGGCATGTGATTTGTTTTTTATATTTAAATAATTTCTAACTTTGCGAATTAAATTTAGGAAAAATAGTCGTGTAATAATGTATGCACTTATTTAAGAATACTTTATAAATAGATAAACTTTAAAATAACACCCGCTAAAAGTAATTGTTTAGTATGATATTACAATACATGCGAATTAGATTTAGAAGTAAATTTATGTAGAACGGACTAAATTATTAATCATATATAATTAAACTAATTTTCAACAAATGAGCGCCGTTAAAGGAAACTGCTTTGTTAAATTTTGATTTAGAAATAATTTCTGACTTTGCAAATTTAATTTAGAAATCAAGTCATGAAAATGCACTAAATTATAAATAATTTATAAACAGATAAAATTTAAAAATACGCCCGCTAGAAATGTACATTGTTAAGTATTAAGAATAATATCAAACTAAGCAAAAATTCAAATAACTGCCGTTAAAAATAGTGTTTTGTTAAATGTTTTATTGAAATAGTTTCTGACAGTGCAAATTAGATTTAGAAATAAATTGATTTAAAATGGGCTAAATTAGAAACTGTATACGACTAGATAAACGTTAAGATAATGGCTGTGAAAGAAAAGTGACCTTTATTAATTAATGAAAATTATAGGAGAAATGATTAATTTTTATCATGAAAATGGTCGTTCTTTAATTAATTCATATGGAAGGAATTATCAATAGGATAAAGAATACTACCTCCGTGTCCGCTCAAAAAGTGAAAAAAGAATCATAAGTAAACAGGAAAATGGTTTATTTTAAAGTAGGATAAAAATACTACAGTATTATTTTTATTTAGAAATACTATGTAAAATATAATCACCCTGCTCCGATTAATCTGAAATCTGTCCTCGAAGTTACTCTAAGGCCCATTTAAATTTGTATAGGTAATTAATTATTCGTCTCGGAGTCACTTGAAGGAATTCCGTTAAGTGACTCGGAAACGAAAGGAACCACTATAGGTGTGTATTCCGCTAATTGGATTTCATCTCGAGTCACTACGAGGATTTCCTTTGAGTGACTTTGTATAAATCCTCGGAGTCAGATAGCGAAATTCCTTGACGGAAAATGGCTGAATCGAAGAAATTTCGAGTTGGAGCCTTGGTACTCGTTTTGACCATCCTCCGAGGATCGAGTAGAATGGGTTTTCTGCGTGAGCTGATCTGTATTTCTACGCATATAAAGCCAAAACTCGGGTTATTCTACGATAAACTACGTTTGGGAACTTATGATTTCTTAAATATTTACGTCAGGTTTGGTTATGCAGTTTTCAGACAAGTCATTTGTATTTCCATGGGAACAAAGTGTACACCCTTGTTGCATATATAGTCTTCAACATATATACAGTTTTTTGATTTTTGTATGGCGGAACAGACGAAAGACTCTTTACTTCTTTATCTTTTCCACAGCTGGTTATTATTATATTTGTCTCTCGCCTGTTTCATCGGGCCCTAATAAGTGGTTATTTTCTTGTTGATCTGTCTTCTGCTAAAATAATAGGTAAAGTTGATTTGCACGGAAGTTCAGCTTACAATTTACAAATATAACGTCTATTTTATAGATTTATAATTGGACTTCAGGGTAACAAAATACTTTTGAAGAAAATACTGAGAGATTTTAAGACCAAATCAAAATTGTTCGATAAATTAGTATTGATTTGAAACGTAGAAAATTCTATTCTAAACACAATAGCGTCATTTTGTACATTTTCACTAGTATTCAAGAATATTCTTATAGTTTATTAATGTAAGAATATTGCTCACAAAAAGTGCACGGTCAAAACCCTATTTTGGTACCATTTTTATTGTTATTGTTTTATCACCAAAACTGACCAAGATAAATACATTATGGTAAAAAATTTACAGCGTTATCAGTTCATTAACGAACAGTTGCTGAAATTATCTATAGTTAAAAGAGCTTTATAATAGGGACATGTATATTGTAATAGAGCTGGTCCTTAGTCCTGTCAAGAAAAGTGATAAAAATATAAAGGAAGGGTTCATGTTAGATTTTACTGGAAATTATGTAGTTTTTCCATCGAGAAATGTGTTTAACTGGCTACGATTTAAATGTTTTCACTATGATGAGATTGAAAAAGGCAAGACTGCTAGAACTAGGCTCCGTTTCCATGTGCATTTTCTGTGTAATTCTAGTTCCTGTTTATTGTAATTTGATTTGCTTGATATCCATTATTCTTTCTTTCAATCGCTCTAAATAAACCAGTTTTGTTAACAAAATTCATTATTTAGTATGTTGATATTTCAAAGCATTAAGAATGAATTTTATATTTTATAATGGATTACTAAGATTTGAAAAAGTCTTTTATTTCACTTATTATAAGTATAATACAATTTTTCTTCAATATGCGAATGAGTACATATGTGTTGGTTTTGGTTAAAACGTTTTAATACTTGTCAGTTGTATGCATGCTATATTCAGTCGTAAAGGAAAAGCACCAGACTTGCAATTCTGTGCTTTTTTTCTAAATTTTATTGATAAATGTATTTTTTTTGCACTTAAATTTCACACGTATTTAAGATAAGCTACCCTTATATAACGTTCTTTTCTGCTCTTGTCATTCGATTAAAGGTATGTGTATGGTAATTGTTTGTCTTAACGCTAGACTTCACAATTCAACCACGATATATACTTTTTACAAAACTATGTTGTGGTATAAAACACAGATCCAAATGTATAGATGAAGGTATCGCCCTGCCGTATGCAATATGAAAGTTATGTTATATAAAATTACACTTTACATACATTGTATTCCCATATTGGTGAATCTTTTAATTGTTAATCTAAAATACCGGAAAATTGCGCTAAACAGAATATTTTTTATAAATATATTGCAATCCAAAAATGGAAGAATCTATTGTACTTTTATCATGTTTCTGCTAAAGCATGACAGACAATCTTCTTGCGATGAAGCTATGAAAATGAGTGTACAATGTCAGTTATCAAGTACTATACTTTCTACAATTTAATTTCTATGAGATATCATTACCATAATTTTATGAAATAGGATATTTTATCATTAGAAAGACATTACATTAAGAACCTTAACAGTGAGAAACATATGTAGTCATTCTGTGCTTCTAACCCGGGAACCCTAGCTTTCAGAATGGGGCTCTTTTGACTGAGTTAACTGCATGTACTATAGCATCATCTGTAAAACATAGTCGAAGAAACGCGTTTTTGGATATTTTGATAAACATTTATCATTTATAATTATTCATTGAAAGTAATCACTGAATCTTATATGGCGGTTATGTAATACTTAAAGCCTACACTATATCACATGAATGAAATTCTAAACTATAGAATGTTTAACCCAAATGAAATATTAATGTATGTAAAAGTTGAAAAAAATCAGTGAGCAACCATTTGTTCAAAATTGCACACATTTTTGTTTAAATCATAACAACTTATTTTTCTTTTTCAATGTTTGCTTTGAAGCAACCTTTACTTGATGTTTAACTTTAACAGCTAAACACACCTATATGAACAGCAAAACAGGCTAAAGTGTTGTGTATTAAAACGTTTGAATTCAACAACAATTTCTATCTTTTACATTCACTTCACTTTTTCCAGTTCTCAGAAATGTCCTCGTCAATCACAATTTCAATTTTCAGAACAAGTGGTTTGGGACAAACTGAGTCCTTTGGCTTTTCAGACAAATAGTATTCTCTGATGTGTACAGGTACCATTGTCAAGCTTGTGTCATTCCATGTCAATAATATTTGTTTGGTATTGCACCTTTAGGGGTAGTAGATTTTAGTAAGTTAACTGTCTTAACTAGACTGTCACATTTAACACTAACAATTCCAGGTGTTTCTGCAGACATGATAAAGTAGTAATACAGTCGAGTCCACTTAATACGAACTCGCTGGATACGAATTTTCGGCAATAACGAACAAAACCCGGATTCCCCGACTGAGTCCTTCTATTTCTTTGTAAAATTATTTCGGATATAGCGAACTCGCGAATTTTCGGGAGATACGAACACATTTTGGAAGTCCCAATGAGCTAAAATGTTACAAGTTTCCATTTTTTTATACGAACTATTTTAAGATGTCGGCGGCCATATTTTTGCTTCGCTTGGTCTTTTAACAGTTTGAATCCGTACAGTGCTGATATTTAGTCGAAGTGATTATCACCTGTAATCGATAAATACATAATAAAGAGATTAACACTATGCATGCAGTTATTTTATTCATCACAATCGAATTCAAGTAATAATGTCTTTAGCAATTGAGCGATAGTCACTGTCATTTGTACACCTGTCCATGAAAATATAATTTCATTGTACGTTTCCTGTGTATCTATATGTGCTAGATCTATATGTGCTATAAACACTTGATGATTCAATACATTTGTACAGTAAAATTTATTTTTCATATATTTTTACGAGTTTAAGTATGAATTTTGTTGACTTGTTTCACTGTTAACTGAATACACTCACTTGATCAATTAAAACTACTAATGAACATCTATTCACTACTGTATTTTTATTTATCGGAAGCTATTCACCGGCGATATCGGTGATACTGCCCAACTTGCTCGGGCAAATTATCCGGGAGTCATACACTCGTTAATACGAATTTCGTTTGATACGAGCATATTTCCCAGCTCCCGAAGAGTTCGTATAAAGCGAGTTTGACTGTACTTGGTTATGTTCGTCAAAAGTTTAAATATTGTGATGAGATATTTCTCCACTGGTAGAATGTGACAGGATTTAAATCATTGTTGACCAACTTGTCAATGTTATGATCTTTCTTTGATGACTGATACACTGTGTCTGCAATATCATGTATTGAATGTCTCAGTATTCACTCTCTTCTATAGATTTTTCTAAATTCAAAAGTGCCAGTCAGATTCAAACTCCGCATGGCCCGCGATCATTGTTGAATATTCAACTGGTCTGTGATACCTTGTAACAAATAAGTAAAACATTTTATTTTAAATAATTGTAAAATAGACTACTCCATCTTTCAGTAGAGACAGTACCATTTATAACTTATAGGGGCTTCTCATAGAAACTTTAGTAACTGAATATCAAACAGTGCAGATCATTATCAGACAACACAGATGTGCAGGTTGATCTTAATCTGCACTAATTGCAAAGGCAGACGTATCTGCCTCATGCAGTCTAAGGGTAAAAAGTATACATTGTTTTAACAGCTAACAAAGATGGTTGTTACCCAGTGAAACTCTCCACACCATACCACAGCAAGATGTTATGTCTATTCTGGACAGCAGCCTTGTCAGTATGGAGTACTAATACAGGTAGTAATCTACCATGCTCAAACGTTGTCTGTCCCTTTACCAACTGAGTCGCTTTCATAAACAAGATCAAACACACTTGCCTTCCTGAAAAAAGATTAAGTTTTTGGTAAAAGTATCTGTTATCTTCATGAGTCTCAGGAACATTTACAGTCTTCATTCTATACCATGTTCTTGGTGCAATGAAATTGGTAAAACAATCAATCACCTCACAACTTCTAAGTCAAGGACGGGTTAATTAATTTTGAAAATAATCACATTACAGTTAAATGAAATTACAATTAATTGACTTTCTTCAAATAATTAATCAACGTTCCTATTCTTTAAAACTATTTATAACTGAGATATCATCAACATATACTTTTACACATGTACATGCAGTGTTAAGCATTCAAATTATCCATGTAATCATTGAGTGCCACAGGCTTTTCTCAGGCTAATAGCCAATATAATGAAGACTTTTCACCAAATGATCTTCCTCAAAACCGGCTTGTTGAAATCAAATTCAATTTAAGCCATTCAATAGTCATTTATAGTACATGTACATACATTGTACAACTCATTAGTGTAGAAGTACACTTATTTTGTATTGTCTTCAACAAAACCTAGACAGAGGTATTAATAAATAATATATTGCATTAAAATCATAATAGGAACCATTAGCTTCATGTTACTTACCTGAGCCCTCACAGCACATCTAAAATATGTTACATTTGTTGAGATCTCAAAGTAAACAGGACCGATTTCCTGTCTGTAGTAGGGTATACCAACCAGCTGTAGTGGAATGAACCATCAAAGGAAAAAAGAATATTTTCTGAAAGAAGATACATTACATGTACTGTAAACATCACTAAAAATGAAAAACTGAATACTAGATTAATGATGTGATTGTGAAAGGTTTCATTAACAAATACTTTGAAAGTTATTATATTAAGAATCTATTTTTTAAAATTAAATAATAATAAATTGTATTGCACACAGCAAGTCTCAAATATTGCATTTTTTTCATTAAATATCCTTCTTTCCCACTATCCATGTTCAATCATCCAGTTACAAAACATTCTGATTCAACAATACTGGCAAGAGAGTAATTACATGACTAATGAGACCCACAACAAAAACTGTTACCATTTTATAAATGGAAGTGTCTAGATGTCCGGTTACCATACACCTAGCCAGCATTCTAGCCCACCGGTAACCGGACGCCTGTCCTATCCTAGGCATAAGTGCATCATAATCTTTCCAGAGAATCGATCAATGCATGATTATGTAAACGTTGTGATGTCATGATGAACGTTACACAAAGACGTCATTAAGTACTACTGTTTGTTTACCAATACACCTAGCCAGCATTCTAGCCCACCGGTAACCGGACGCCTGTCCTATCCTAGGCATAAGTGCATCATAATCTTTCCAGAGAATCGATCAATGCATGATTATGTAAACGTTGTGATGTCATGATGAACGTTACACAAAGACGTCATTAAGTACTACTGTTTGTTTGATGAAAGTGGAAACAGGTGTAGTTAAATTACTTGCTAAGATAAAAAAAACATGTTTAGAAAAATGTCATGCAAAACTTAAATTGGACTCTGTTATAAAATTCAATCTGGAACGAAACTTTGACTGCATATTTTTGTTTGTGAAATTCTAATGTGGACGTTCATGCACACATCCAAACACGTTAACTTGAGGGGCTGGCTTCTTTGAGCATGGATTTGACTATCTATGTATGCAGTCGTACTTGAGAGTAATTTCTTGTATATATAATATCATATATGTAAAATAGTGATAAATGTTATGTTCAATAAAAGAAAGTCGCAAAAATAACAATAAAAATGAAACATATAGATATCTTAAACAGATCTTAAGATGTAAACTCATGAAATTTCGCATGGTTGCTAAGAATGTGAACTATATTCGACGGTAGATAACCAAGATGTGATATATATATATAAAAAGAAGAAATTGAAGGAGATCCAGTAATATAACATATGCGGTTTATTTAGATTCTGTCCAATAATAAATATAAAAGAATTCAACCGGTTTCACTGTTTGTGCAGATCTACAGGAGTGAAAATAACGTCAATAACGTTGCATAGAAACGACGTCAAATGACGTCAAAAATAAAGGGACGTTACTCTTGACTAGTTATTTGCATTTGTTAGTTATGTCTTGAATTAAGCTCTGGTTTAAATATATTGATAAAGAATTGTTCTTTTTCTTTTCTTAAAATCGCATTTGTAGATTGTAATTTATGTAATGGAAAGATCATAAATGGTGGTTATCTTTTTCCAGCACATGTGTCGGTATGTTCACTGACATATAGCATTCGTGTGTTTTTGTCTCTTATCTGTTGTCGGTGAACAGTTATTCGTTTGCGTAAAAAATCCCCTGCCTCACCAATATATTCTTTCTGGTAGCCACAACATCTAATAACGTATATTAAATTTTGAACATCACAGGATAAAGTGTTTTTGATTGTGAATGATTTTCCGCTTCTGAAATTAATTTAATTAATGTTTCCCTCAAAAAGATGTTGACAAAGCCATAACATGTCCGCGAATAGAAAATTTTCTACAATGTAGATTTTAATGAATGTTCTCACAGTCGTAGATAAATATGTGGCCTATAATACAGTTAATAAATATCGTAAAAATATACTTTATATCATATGTAATATTGCAAACAACTACTTACTGCACTGTATTTTTCTAAACAGACTTTTTTTTATTTTAGCTAGTAATTTAACTACACCTGTTCAGAGTAGCCAGAGTTCAGCAAGAAAAGCCGGAGTTTCTAGGATGTTAAAATTATATCGGAATGATGTAGTCACTAAACATTATACCAAACAAACTGTGGTATAGGTTTTGAACCTTTGAGTAGTATCAAAACTCTGATAATGAAAAAACGAAAGGATTTTGCATTGGGAAAATAGCTCGAAATTTTATTATTGAACTTCTTGGTCAATATATCAATTTTTGGCTTGTAGTAGAACTTTACTCCAATACCAAGATTTTGACTGAATGCTGAAACCATTGCAGTGATTTAGATGTAATATTTCGTGTGGTTCATTAAAGGACGGTGATGTTTTTGTCGATGTTTATGTCTGTTATTTTTGTTGATGTATGTTGTTTTGTTAAATAATGTCCGTTGAAAACCACGTCAACAATATGGACTATTTTTTAATTAAGTTAAAGTCATTTTCATATTAAAGTGTGTTAAGATAATGATTGCAATGCGGCTTTTATTTCTTTTAAAATCAAATTTATTACTCTCAATTTTCATTCTGAGGGTTTCGAATGTAACGAATACTTTCTGTATCAGAATGGCTGCCTTTTACGTGTTACATATATATAGAATCGAAGTTATGATGAAATGTCAATTTCGCTTAATAGTCCTTGGAAAAATCATGGTACAAAAACCTTATTTTTGAAAATTAAAAGGACTTATATAGTTTATGTTTAAATGAAAATTTAATTCTTGTCACAATTCAGTTTTTTCGACCTCTATATTACCTACAAATGCTTATCTTGTTACTCAAACGGAATTGGCATATTCCGATCCAAACTGCTCATAATTTATGCTAGATATTCATTTTATGTACATTTTGGTGGTACTGGAACATTTTAACCATTTTGTTTGAAATAAACAAGTTCAAATATATCACAACGCCAAATCCCTCCTGTTGACTGTTTCAAAACATTTCAATGTGCAGGTCTATGAAATAGTGTCAAACTATCAAAAATGCATCTATTGTTATGCACTTGCTTGATACTATATATCGGTTTCATTACTATAAACTGAGCATTTCCTGAAATCAAGAAGTATGTCGCGTATCGTATCTGTATGTTATTTGGTCTTATGAGTAATGATATTATTCATGATATTGCTGCAACAAAGTCAGTCACTCAACAGAAAATATTTTCCTTTACAAATATGACATATAAACATCAATGCATCACCGGTGTGCTCCAAACAAATAGTGCATACCTCGTATGACGAACCTATCTAAATTGTAACTTTTCGCCAAAGTTCAAACATCAAATGTTGGGAGAACATTTCATTTATTTGTTGTTTTTCTCGCGACATCTCACACATCAAGTGTTACTGTAAATTTCTGTCATAATTATTTTGTACATTGATGTTAAAATGATTTTGTTTGTGTTATTCTGAAACATACGTACCGAAATTAACTTACTTAATGTTTTAAACACAGTTCCATGTAACATTATGCAAAATTTTACTTCACTTCTTTGAATGATTTTTTTGTACTTACTAAATTTTTTAAGACGGAATTTGACATATAAGTAAGAACTTGGAATTGACAACAATGATACCATAACCACAGCATAAACAAAGACTCTCCTATGTGTTTATCGTTAAGGAAATAAGTCATGATCAGTGATTCTGTTCCACAGTATGAGTAATATCTAAAATTATTATAGTCAAAGAAAATGGTGTATTTGAAGAAACGTGTTTTCTTCCAAACGTGACATTTGTATATACCCATGTTGTACCTGAATATGTATAAAGGGCTATAAGAATACAATTCGCAGTGTTTATTTACTTCTGGAATTACTTTAGCAACTGAACATATAATAATTGATATAAACCGATAATATCAGCAACGACTACAAATTTATCATCAAAAACACAAACGCATTGACAATGTAATAGCCATTGTCTTGAAGTCGCCACAGTGTAATAAAACTCATACACTATCCTAGGTTTAATGTACTTAACGTTCTATATAATCTTGTGAACTTATGTTTTATAACTTGTGTTTCATCTTTGTGATGCTGTATAAAATGACCGAGTGGGTTCCCTACATTTTGTATAAATCGTCATATCGGGAAAAAGTGTTACAGCAAGCCTTCTTTTGACTTAGAACTGATATATAAGGAAACGTCTAAAATCTGACTGTCAATATTGCAACATTTGAGTAAAATTTCATTCGAAGCCAATGATAGTTTCAAAGAAGGAGGGTTCCATAATTGAGTTAGAAAGCGATATCCGTTCTTAAAAGATTCCAGAATGAGTGCATTAAAGGCTTCAGTAGATGAAGCTTTGCCAAATTTCTGGAATATGAAATAGAAAAAAAAAACGTGGGAGCTTACAGAAACTGGCCCAAATACCATTAGGTTAAGTATAATATACAAAAGAACATATATTACATTTACATAATTAATTAGACCTAGCGTCATTCGATACAAAAACATCGCACTTTATTTCTATTATCGTACATTGTTTCATCACTGACATGACAAGATGCCGTCTTACATCAGCCTGTAAAACAATGGGCTTGTATTCTGTAATCATTTAAAGCTAATGGAAAGGTTGTTTGTAGATATTTAATCCATTTAGATTCAGAGACATAATCTAAGTTTAGCCTTGAAACCAGGGGCCGTATTCATAACGCATCTTAAGTATAAATTTTGACTTAAGTTGAAGATTTTACTTAAGTTTGTGGTGATTTCAGCTTAAGTCTAAGTAAAAAACTTTAGTCGTACTCATAAATCAGCTTAAACTTATGATACGTAAGAAATGACTTAAGTCAGAAAACAAAATGGCGTCACTAGTACGATTAAAGTGTCGTTTTTCAGATAAAAGCACTTTAAACGTAATTGTGCATGTTGTTTCTCGAGGGTTGCCCGCAAAACTGCGGTAACTTCATTTTTGAAACTTTTCAGGAAAAGTTAAAAACTTTCTTTTATTACAAAAAACAGCTTACTTGACAAAACTTGAAGATAAGTTGGAAAAATTTCAATGACTTATTAAAATAAATTCTTCTTTTATGTCTAGATTTATACTTATCTGAGATATTTGACTTGCAATTACAACTATATTGCATGACTTTTCTAACTTTTAGCAGTCAAGTCATTATCGCAAAAGTGTTGTAACTTGACTAACAAAAAAGTTGTATTTAAAGTTACAACTCTTTCGCAGTATTCTAGACTACAAATAATTTACATTGGTATCAGTCACTACTTTTTGCATTTGAAATGAAACTTAAAATTATGCATTTCTAACTTTTCTTTTGCTTTCTTTTTTATATAAACTGAAAAATCTGGAAACGGCTTGGTGAATATGAACTGTCTGCATTGTAACATTTGCACTCAATCAGTAATTTTAATGACAATTCTGGTATAGTTATTTACTTTTCCATAAAATCACACCCCTATACTTCTAGCAACAACTTCGTTAGACTGCTAACAATAATAAACTTGTTTTGCACATATTCTAATTTATTTTCCCTTTTTAAAGAAGATTGAAACTGCGGGTGTTTGTACATCACAATTATTTTGTCACAGCATTACATGTTATAAGTACTGAACTTTTAAGCCATAGTCCTGTAGTCTATCTCCTGAACTAAATGAGTGGACTGGTATAAATACCCATGACTTTTGTAATGAGAGTAATATAACAAATAATATGAATGTAACAGTGGAATTTCTATAACAGGGCTCGACGAATTCCTTGAAAGTAATTGTAGTTCTGAAGGATGACTGCTTAGAATTTTCACTTGTCCAACTTCAATTTGTACTTATCCTGCTAGGAGAATTGTTTTGCAGACATGTCTTTTCTGAAGTCCCTTAAAAGCAGTACACGGAGTATTACTCATTTCTTGACTGCCGAGGGTGTACCTAATTCAATCATAATATATGGTAGATCAAGAATCAAGGGATGAATTATATAGTTACGATTCCTTTTACATCTTTTAGCTATCTGGCTTCTGCAAAGCTTTTTGAATCGGATATTCATATGTTTGGTCAAAAATCACAATTTAATCCTGCAGGGCAAGTACGTTAGCAAGTTCCACATATTCAGAGAAAATTTCTATTTATGCGACAGGATAGTGGATTTTGTTGAAGTCTGGTTAACTTGGCATAAATTACTCAAATTATGAGAACCTGGCATCTTTGTGTACACATGCATGCAAATCAATATAGAAGCAAGTTTGACATTATTATTACACACTCTTTAGCTCGACCTTTTGAAGAAAATATAGAGCTATTACACTCGCCACGGTGTCGGTGTCAGCGTTGCTGTTGGTTTATGTTTTTAATAAAGTCAAATACTCTGTTACTATGTGAGTTATTGACTTGAAACTGAAACTTAAAATGGTTATTTACTATCAAAGTTTACAATCCCCATAACTCTGATTTGAATTTTGATAGATTTATGCCCCTTTTTAACTTAAAATTGTTTGGTTAACGTTTTTGATAAAGTCAAATATCTCTGTTACTATCAAGGATTTGGACTTGAAACTTGAAATAGTTTCACTTTCAAAGTCTACACCAGGAGAAAAAATCCACATACTTTAACTTTTAATTTTTGACAGAGTTATTTCCCTTTTCCACTTAATTGTTCTGGTTAAAGTTTTATATAACGTCTAATATATTTGTTACTATCAAAGCTATTGACTTGAAACTTAAAATAGCTATTTACATTAAATGCTACAACATAAGAAACAATTCACATAACTCTTGATTTGAATTTTGACAGATTTATGTCCCTTTTACTGGCAATGCTCTAATTAAGAGTCAAACACTGAGAAAAGTTAAGGGTGTTGTCTTATGGACAGTTCTTGTTACATCAACTATTCCAAGAAAAGGTAGTGCTATTGGATTCATTCATTGGTGGTGCCGGCGTCCCATTTTGGTTAAGTTTTTTTTTATGTAAAACTGTTATGTAACTTACAACTCAGAACACGCTAATGGGAATGGATTGAAACTTAAGATAATTGTTCGTTGTCATGAGCTGATATACTTGCACAGGTTCCATAACATTGTTTTGCAATTTTACAGAAGTATGCCCCTTTTTCAACTTTTATATTCATTCAGTTGACAAGGCTGTCCTCCGATAACTCTTTTTCGAAATCTAAATGTCCTTTTTTTACTAAGAAATTATTGGTTAAGTTTTTACATGTAAGCAAATTGTGGTATCTCAGTACCAACAAATAGGAATGGATTGAAACTTCACACACTTGTTCACTGTGATGATATGACATGCAGTGTGCAGGTTCCATAACTCAGCTCTGCTCACCCTGGCATCTGCGTCGGCGTCACACCATGCATGTTTTGCATGCAAGTACATATGGCAATCATTTAAAGGCATATAGCTTTGAAACTTATTTTATTCTTTTCTACGTCAACTATCAACCATACTGGGTCAAGTCCCAAAACTCTGACATGTATTTTGGCAAAATTATGCCCACTTTTGACTTAGAAAATCCTGGTTAAACTTTTACATGCAAATTACTTTCTCCAAAAACAAATGCAGATATGGAATTGGAACTTACTAGATTTCTTTGGGGTTATAAATGTAGGTGATAGCATGAAGTCCCATGACTCTGACATACATTTTGGCCAAATTATGCCCAAAGAATCCTGGTTAAAGTTTTTCAGTGCAAGTACGTATAACTTAAAGACATTTAGCTTTGAGACTTATTTTTTCTTTTTCTAGGTCATTTTCCAACCTCACTGGGTCAAGTTCCATAACTCTGACTTGTATTTAGGACAAATTATGCCATCTTTTGGACTTAGAAAATCCTGGTTAAAGTTTTGCATGTATCTACAGGGTGACATTCCAGTGAAGCAGCACTATAAAGTTACTGTTACTCTGGCATTGTTCTCACTGCTGCATGTAGACACTATCATTTATATGGGATATATATTTCATTCATATAAAGTTAACATAATATTAGTTCCTCACAGATTCTGTCCTAGGCAGATTATAAGATATGAAATACTGAAGCATAAAAAAGAATGTTTCACATCTGAATGATATGAAATAAATAACATATAAATGGAGATTATGGACAGTGGCATGTTTACAGAGAGAAAAAATAAGAAAAACAGATACATGGCATTTATGATTCAAACAAAAAGTCTTATTGTTCTGTCCCTACTCCGAGTTGCCTCACTACCAGTTAAGCTATATATGAATCAAATTTTGTATTATATAAATATAATATCACTTCCATGGGTGGAAAATGTTATTTCATGATCCAACCACATGTTACAAATCAGTTGATACTGAGTTGAGTTTCCAGTAGGTGGTCAAATTTGATAGACTATCATTGCATCAGACTGCTTGTACGAATTTCAGAAAGTCTTGCTCATAGGGGAGCAAAACATACTGTCATGATGACGTATGAGTGTAGGTCGCATTCGTGTATAAGACACAGTGTAAAATATATACAGATTTCTGAAAAAATGCTTATAACCATGTATTGGTCGCAAAAAAGGAATCTCAAAACCATGTAAATTTGTAAGAAAATGCATTTTTTTCCCGGCCTCATTTGGTCATTGTTGCATCACCCGTAATTTTGACAAAGTTGTGAAAAGAACTTACTAAAATCGGAGGTATTTAAAGTTTTGTCCAAACTATCTCAAACTTCTCAACACTTTTTTTGATCTCATCACCTTCTAAAACATCTCCTGATTATCTGCTAAATATATAAATGAAAATGTGCATTTCTTTAAAGCTTTTAAGGGAGCTCTTAATTTTACATTTTGTTAAAACTTTATTAAAGGCAACAGGTCATGAGACCTGCTTTTATGACCGTGTCCTAGGTAGTTACACCTCATGAATTGTCTGCAATGTAAAGGTATGTGGTGTAAACAAAAATAGATTTTCTTAATGTTGTTTTAGCCAGGGAAAAATGTGGTTTGTCCTGTACCCATGTACAGGGCAAATTGGTTCTTACTGACCAGAATTTCGGTAAAAAGGTGCAACCTATACTCATACGATGATGGTACATGCATATTGCTGGTCAGTTTTTCTATTTACTAAAAGTCAATGTAAACTATTGATTACACTACAAACTATTGAATTTGTATGAAAAAGCTTTCTGAAGCATTTCTGTAGGAGACGCATTGGGTTAAAAATTCATTTCGACTCTCTTACCACATCCTTGCATGTAAGTTCTGTTAAAGGCTTTACTATAAGAAGCAAATTAGGAGTATAACTAAAACAGTTCAAAATTCTTATCAGTGCAATATAGCAGTAAGTCATTTCTTTCTTATTGACAAATGACCATCTGTTTCCAGCAATTCTGCAGTAAGTCAACTTACAACAGTCCTGCGGGAATTACATTTTGTTATTTTGAGTTACATCTATGTTGCATTTTAATTGTACAACAAAAGTTTTGGGAATATAACCCTATAATTTTTCTGCAGGTGTATTATATGAAAATACTTAAAAAAATCAAAAAGTGAGTTTCCCCAAAAGAATGAGTTACTACAGTTTTGCGGGCAACCCGCGATCTGTTTGAAATTATTGTTTTTTTTTCTTTTTTAATGTTTTCGTCCACAATAAAAGCCAAGAATTATTAAGTTGTTTTATGAATGAAAAATATACTTAAGTAAAATAAATTTCTTACCTAAGTAATACTTAAGTGAAAAATCAATTTCTGATAGTTATACTTAAGATGCTTTATGAATACAGCCCCAGAAGTCATGTTAACTTCATTGTTATTCAAAACTCCTCATAAGGAGAAAAATAATATCTTTTCATTTTCTCATCACAAATATCATTTTATTACATCTTTGGAAAAGGGATGTGCATTGTAATCCAAAGGAACAAAACATAAAATAACATTTTCGAAACTTTCCTTAAGGTTTTTATTCCAAATCTTTTTTAATATCTACGGAGTAAAGTTTTGTATGACATCTTTCTTTACATGTCAGAAAAAGTTATGCTCATGTTTCTCCGACTTTCCAAATTGTATTTAGAATATATATAAACTGTTATCTTATATTTGCCCTATTTATATAAAATGTTTAAGTACAATGCGGTAGTCGGCCATTATATGTAATAGCTAATTTAGCGGGAATTTATTTCGTTTATACTCTCTCCCTCTTTCTTCTCAAGTTTAAGATAAAGTAACTGTGAGCTACACATGTAATTATACACCGTGGCCCTAGGTTGTGTCCTTATTTTATGAAAGTTGTTTTTTTTGTGAGTACCACTTAAGGATGAGATTCAGGCCTTGAGAAACAAAACTCAAACAACACCAAATCATAGAAAGAAAGATTTGTTTGACATGAAAATTGAACAGCATGTAAAACATATACATTACTTTACGAAACAAGTGTCAGTATACTTATAAAAACATTGAATTCCGGAAAAGGACTGCCTAAAGGGGCTCCACTTCCGGACAGTTAAACGCTTTTAAAAACTCACCATTTTTAAAGAATAGTTACACATGTTCGTTTTGATGCATTTGCAATAGCGTGTGAGTGGTGAAATTTCGCATAACAAGGTGGAACACAGTTTTCAGCAATTGTTTATCTTTATTTCCTTACAAATGGTATTCATTTTCAAAGGGAGACAACTTTTTCAGAATACTTTAAAGTACAAATGGCATTCATATTCAAAGGGAGACAGCTTTTTCCGGTTATTTTAAGTAATCATCGAGAAAAAGTTGTTTCCCTTTGAAAATGAATGCCATTTGTAAAGAAATAAAGATAAACAATTGCTGAAAACTGTGTTCCACCTTGTTGTGTGAAATTTCACCACTCGCACGCTATTGCAAATGCATCAAAACGAACATGTGTAACAGTTCTTTGAAAATGGTGAGTTTTTAAATGTGTTTGACTGTCCGGAAGTTGGGCCCCTATAGGCAGTCATTTTCTGGAATTCAATGTTTATGTCAGTATACTGACACTTGTTTCGTAAAGTAATATACATCTTTTACATGCTGTTCAATTTTCATGTCAAACAAATTTTTCTTTCTATGATTTGGTGTTGTTTGATTTTTGTTTCTCACAGGCTACTTCGTAACCTTAATGCATTATTTATCAAAATAATCATAACTGTATCCCACCGTTTAATATGCCTCATCTGTATGCGAACCCTTCACTCTTCATTTTAGGTCAGAACATGATCAGGTTATGTAATCGTTGAAACTCTATCGTCTGTTATTTAAATACGAACCTTGACGAATTTGTTTAAAGAACATTTCATACCCTCAACCAGCAAGCCAATAACATCAATGTCTCTTGAGTGGCTACTCTGTCAGATTCATTCAAATCTAGGTCATACATGTAGAGTTAAGATTGTCACAGAAATCGAAAGAAAAACTATAATCATCTCCCAATAGACTGCTTGCAAAACTTTGTAATAATTTCAGAGTAATGTTCAGTGAACTTATACCTAAAATACTTCAAATCATTCTGTTCAATGTCATTACTAATTACTAAGTTGAAACAATTTTAATATATTTGCTTTGCGTTTGCCTCTACTTAAACTGTTAAAGCAAGCTGTGAAAACCCGGCGAGCAATAAAGGGCTATGATGGCCTTCTGTTTCATATTTTACCTTATGCTAGCACTGTTTAGATATCGGTGAAGCAACTTTATGATGCCATCATGTTTTATGCACGCAGGTTTTGCTTTTGTCAAACAGAACAATATATTATTTTAAGCTATGTTGACGGTTATGTTACTCCACAGATCAATTAAAGAAATTTTCATTTTTTGCTATTTACGAAAATGCGTTAGTAAGTGGATATTTTTCTATAATTCTTTACTGATACTAAACAGTACCTTAACATATCTTATTCACATTTGCAGTAATGATCTCAGAATATATATTTTTAAAGGGAAGTGCAGACCTCACTGAACAAGATAAACGGGTAAGGCAGTCGTAATATATTGAAAAGATCAAGCCAGATTCCTGGATCAAAAGTCTTGGCAGGAACGACCGTTTGTGATTATATATGCTTTTATTCTTTCTAAAATTGTAATCAAATAAATGATGATTATATGAGCTATTTCGTATGGCAATATAGAAGTATAGGGTAAACACACATTTAAATTCTAGAAATATTCTGTAAAGAGGTTCATAAACATTCTAACAAAAAAGTATAATTCCATAGGTTTCAAGCAGGGTTTTCCGTGACGGTGTTTTAATATTGATACCATTTTGTTCTGTTTCATTTGAAAATATACAGGAAGAAGTAAAAGCCACAACATATTCTACGACCCTGTTCAATGTAGTTACGATACCTTCAGTTCTATAATAACCTATATGACTGTTTCTTTGTTTGATTTGAAAATCCAGGGTAATGATCACAAATTAGAATTAATTCACTTGGGCCCAATTTCACGAAAAATCTTAAGTAATTGCTTAGCAAAGTCTATTATTTCAAATGCTGTTTTGCCCTTTATGCGCCTTCAGTGTTGACTGTTGCCCCTATATCAAACCCGTACATGACTATTTCATAGATCAAAGTACAACAATTCTGAACTTTACAGAGAAAATGGAGTATAAAAGTAAAAAGTATACTTAAGCAAATACTTAAGTTCCTTATATCGTGCTTAAATAGAAATATCTTATTTGCGTGACTGAAATAAGTACTGCAGACAAACACTACTAACCATAGTATAATTTAGCTATAAATAAATTGTTATAGAAAAAAATCAACATAAAATGATTATAACTTAAGCAATAGCACAATTTCAAAATAACAGACTTAACTAAGCATACTTAAGCTTTTTCGTGAAATTGGGACCTGGACCAATCATTGAAAATATAATGTCTTACCTACAAAATGAACTTCAAACTCAACACAGAAGAAGAATGGGCATCTATTGATGCATATATTATAAGACTTTAATATATTTTAATTAAGGTTAAACTCAAGTAAATACACTTATAACGAAAAATAAGACGAAAAGTCGTCAGTTTGAAACAATATGATAAATGTTAATGCAAGTAATCTTTGGCTCTGTCTGACTCTGACTAGCATTTATCTATCTTATTTCAGAGGCACAAATTATTTCAAGTTTTACCTTTTTGAAGCCTCAAAATGACAATTATGCAAAATAATAAGCAATATCTGCACGTGTTCAACTCTTTTCCTATACTTCCATGAATTCAGTTGTTGACAGAACGTTCATCATCAGTATGAACGTTTATACACAGGTACAGTAAAGATTCAAATGAAACTACTTAATCTAGGAATAGAGTTCAAGCGTTTATATGACCGAATACTTACTGCTTTCTGGTGCACACTTCCAAATAGGTGTAATTTTGCATCCCAGGAATTGTATACGTACCAAAAGATTCAGTACCTGCTAATAAGCCTACGTTTCTACAATCCATTTACTCCATAATACGTTAAAAAAGGCTTGCAGCAAGGTTCATGGTGAAAGCTTCCAAATAGTCTCTGTCTTATTTCCATTTTCAACAAAATAGATGCCACTTGACCTGGATATAGTACAGAAACTTATTTTCGTGTTCGAGTTGGAAATATTTCAAGCAGAGTTCACTGGTGATAAATTATTTTTTTGTCCTTAAAAATAACAGAGAGCTATTACGACACATATATGCATTAAAATGAGAAACTCCTATATATAATATCAAATGAAAATTTAGTATCATTTTACGAAATAAAGAGTCAAAATATATTTTCCATAAATGAGGCTAAACAAAGGTTAAAGTTGATCGATTTGTAAAAACCACGAAGAAAGACAAAAAGCGACAATAGCTCCCACGTGAGCATTTTGCAATCAAGGGAGCTACAAAGAGTACACTAGAGAACTCGATGGGTCTACTTTCACTTTAACGTACTATAAATTCATATATTATTCATATAGTATATACTATGGCTTTCTGGTAACCTGATGTAGTAAAAATACTCATCTCAACATTTCTTTGTAAAGGATAACTAATTAATTAGATAAAGTTTTATTGCAGACAAAATCTAAATTTAGCGTTCTTAATTTTTTTTTCTGATCTTTAAAGGGACATTACTCAAGATGAATATCAACATCTTAATTTCATCTAAACATGATAGCAAAACTATCAGAACTTAGAGACTTAGATTACAGATAATGTGTCTACGTTTTATAACAATTTTCGATAGTTTGACTAACACTTTAGAGAAACTCCTACATAACATAATAAAATAGTTTTTCAATTGATGTCAGAAACGCATTGGTATCGTAATTTCGTATGAAAGCCGTTGCTAAAGTTCAGAACATTTGGCAAAACGTTTTATTGCAGACAAAATCTAAATTTAGCGAGTTCTTAACTGAATAACATTAGAAATACGTTGTAGTCAATTAACCAGTCAATAATAATATGAGCTGTATTATACGTCGATATAGTGTAAAGATATTTTTGAAGGATGTGTTTGCATATTAGATACTTTATATATACGTTTCCATTTCAGTTACATTGAATTAATAAATGCTTTTTTCAGAGAGAAGTCAAAGAATATTCTACTTTCAAGTTATGAGATATTCCAAACAGTATAGTTTCATTCATGCCAAGTGTTTGCTGAGTTTTCTTACCGTGACAATGTTTTAAAATATGTTACCAATATTATGCGTTGTATTTGAAGATATGCCAGACGAAATAGGACCTTATTATCGAGACATAGAGAATAACGTGCTACTGTCTTTAGATATCAGTGATATCAAGTCGATGTTTTTATGGGCTGGTAGGGATGAGAGAAACGAACTGACCCCTTCCGCCCATATATGCCGAGCCTGATAACATTGTTATCATATGACAGCCGTCTGTTATTCTATTCATCATGACACGTTCATATCATAATCTCTTATTTTGTAAAATTGTCATATGAAGCAAAATATTAATCCTATATGTTACGGATTTGAAAATTCATCCGCTCATGAAACACCTGAACGAAACAATATGGCAGCCTATTTGAATTCAAGTTGGAAAATGTTTATTGCCTTTTTGATTTTCTCTTCAATTCAAACAATATGATAAGAACATGCTTTATTTCAACAATTTTTAAACATTTGACTCGGACATCTAGTGTCTCTACATTACATGCCCCGAGGCAAAGCACTAAAATGTCACTTCCAGCTCCAGTCTCAGTCATTGACAATTTAAATATTTTACAATCTCTACATTTTCATTGTTCCAATACAATGTTCCAATCCAAAAAGTCAAACACTTCTGTTTCTACCTAATATAATTAGATGTTTTATATTAGGCATAAATCAAGAATAAGTATAATGTCAAGTGCATCATAATCTTTCCAAAGAATCAATCCATGTATGATGATGTAAACGTTGTGATGTCATAATGAACGTTACACAATGACATCATTAAGAACTACTGTCTGTTTGATAAAAGTGGAGACAGCCGTAGTTAAATAACTAGCTAAGATAAAAGATCTTTTTAGAAAAATGTCATGCAAAACTTAAATTGTACTCTGTTAAACAATTCAATCTGGAACGAAACTTTGACTGAATATTTTTGTGTGTGAAATACTAATGTGGACGTTCATGCACACATCCAGACACTGTAACTTGAAGGGCTGGCTTCTTTGAGCATGAATTTTACTATTTCTGTATGCAGTCGTACATGAGAGTAATTAAGCTCTTTTCTTCAGTTTCAAAAAAGATGTATAATAGTGATATGTCTTATGTTCAATGATAGAATTTACTATTGAAAAGTCGCAAAATTGACAATAAAAAGAAATATATAGATATCTTACACAGATCTTAAGATGTAAACTCATGAAATTTCACATGGCTTTTAAGAATGTGAACTATATTCGACGGTAGAAAACCAAGATGTGAGATATATATGTCAATTATATTTAGAAATATCGTAAAATATACAACATATCATTTGAAATATTTCAAAAGAACTACTTACTGCACTGTAATAATAAAAATGTGTCAAAAACTCTTCATAAGTTTTGAATAGTACCATAATAATATAGTATACTATGTATATAAGTATAAATCCTATTAAAGACTTAAGAATTATTGGTATTATACTAGGTCATCAAAAACGAAATACATGTAAATATTGATATATAAAAATTGATAAAAAAACAACTTCCAGTGATATTCCAAATGCCTTCTGAAAAACACTGGGAGTAGCTTAAGACACTTTGAAACGTTGCTCAAAGGTTGTTCAAAATCCCATTTAAAATCATGACGAAATTTCCGGAAAAGTATTACGTTAGTACAATTTGAGAAACTACTGATTAAGATCATAGGCTATCACACTCAGGTCATTATATTTTGTTATATATATATATTTTAGCAAAAGTCTGTACCATATATAATGATACATGATACTAGAATTTATATACTTGGTGTAGGTCACTTCTGATATTACTCCAGTACTTTGTTCAGAAAGCGGACTAGAGACACAATCGAACTAAATAAATAAGTATGATAATTAAATATTATTGTATTTATATAAGATTGATTAATTTGATCTTGAATTGTTACATTTTATTCAATGTATTAAGTATTTACAATTGAATTTGACAAAAATCCTTCCTGGCGTCTCCGTTGCCTTTGTTTCATTATTTGAATGATATTTAGACTTTATTTATCACGATAATCCATAGGTTATCTCTATTTGTATTCCACTAAAACTAAGACTATTTGACTACATAGTGCAATGTAGTTAGTGTCTGAATATTTTGAAATATTAAATATATTTGTTAAGCTTTTTAATGTTTCAAAATGTCTAAAATCTGACTTACACTTTCTTGTGTTTCGTTATAAAGTTATTGACTTCATCGATGTTCTAAGTAAAATTCGGAATAGGCATGTCCCAGAGAAACTGAAGGGTCCTGTATCTGTAATAATAAAAATAACAAAAATGCTATATTTATAATAAAGATCTTTCAGACCTAGCTGTATAAACAGATATCCCTACTTACTGTGATGTATAACCTTATGATTTGCTTTTCCCATGCAGGTCATGTCATCACAGGTAAATTTGATACTATTGATATTGTCATGAAAGAAAAATTGTATTGAGCCTTTCTCCATTATTTACAAAGGCATAGATCATAACTGCCTTAAATATCACATCACGCTAGCTAGATGATATATAATGGATCGTTCTGCTAAAATGGTGGACATAATTTATCTCAAGGAGCTTCAGTTGCAACAATATGTGTACTTCTGCTTAATTCAAGCAATTTTGTTATATTTTCACCCTTCGTAGTTATGCATTCTATTATCGGCCTCTGTCAAAGATGAAGAGCGATTAATACCGTTTTGAAGGTTCTGTGTTCACTAGCATTTGGGTCCATCTTAGGTATTCCGTCCTATGGTATATGCAGGGACCTCCGGCGCTCTTTTTAACAATTTCACTCATTTGAATTTTATGTCTCTTTCTATCCGATCTTCATATTTCACAGAATAGTAAATCATTAGATTGGTACATGCAATAGAGTTCCGAAAATATTTCTTTCAACTCTTTGGTTACACTCTGCATCCTCTCTACATCTGCCTAAAGCCAATATCAAATACTTTTTAAGACATGCACCTGCTATCAGCCTTTCTCCATTAAAGGTTCATTCTTTTATGCTATTCTATGTTCCTTTTACTTATATAAATTCTACAGATATTTTTGTAATTATCTGCGAAGTTGCCTCTCACCTTTAAACTTTACTGTATTAAAGAAGTATCAAATAAAACATGCAAATTATGCACATAAATGTAGAGGGTATCGTTTTATTAACTATAATTATTAAAGCAATATTGAGTGGAAAAAAGTATATACTCAACCTTTCAAAGTCACAATAGATACAAAAATCAGAAGCTTTCAATATAAATGCATCAAGAGAATCTTGCCAACAAATACAAGACTATTTAGAATGGATATATCCCCTACACACATTTGTGATTTTTGTAATATGCAACCTGAAAACGTTTTATTCCGGGAATGTTGCCAGGTACAAGTCTTGTGGAACAACTTGACTTAATTTCTTAAACAAAAGAAAGTTGAAGTAAAGTTTGGTATAGAAAGTGTAAGTTTTGACTTTTTGCAAAATAATGTGTAAAAAGTGTATTAAATTTTATCATTTATTTGGTGAAGTATTATATATTTCAAATGAAAAATAGAAAAAGAGTTCCATGCTTTGAGTCATTTATGCATTATTTGAAAATAAGAATCAGTATAGAAAGAGAAATAGAAAGAGAAATAGCTTTCATGTGTGGTAAAATGAACTATCATGAAAGAAAATGGTCCATGCTTGATATAACTGTAGAAAATTATATTTAAAGGCAAAAAAAAAAAAAGATTAGTGTATGCATGTTTTTATAAATAAACACATATTCCTGACAGTTAATTTATAATTAGAACAAGTGTAAGTGAATAGAAACTAGAAACGACAAAAGGAAATAAAATAAAATAAAAAAGGACAAAAACAGATTTTTTTTGGACGACAAAAAACCCTTTTTTCTCTCAATTCCAATATTTTTTTTTATTTCAGAAAATTATTTCTCTTTTTTTGATTTTTGTTGCAAACTATAAAACTTCATCACATAGAGCAATTGATATGTTTGAGAACTTGCTATTGTTTCTTCTGTAGCATTCAGTTAGACATGGAATTATCTAGCAGGGCCACACGACTGAACTCAGTGGTAGTTTACTAGATGTTTATTTACTTTTCTGTCCATCATACAATAATACAAACAATGCATCATTCTCTTGGATATGGAATACACTTGAAAACACTGTAATAGAGTGTTGGGTGGTCTGAAAAACACATGTAAGCACCATAAATAAATGAATGATATCAATGGATATCATGTTGATATCATACAGACAAAAGATATCAATATTTATGACATCTAACACTATTAAACATACTTTTAATAGACCCATTAATTAATTACTTAATCACATATAACATCATGTATATTACAAATAAATACGTTACAAGATATCCTTTAAAACATAAAATACATAGTTTTCAATGATAACACACAAGTCAACCTAGTGGTCAATATATCTGGCAGAACCTAAACATATCACATATTCATAAAACCATAACTTATTACATCTTAATCATATTTCATATTTACGTACATGTATAACATGTAGATAATCAATACAAAACATAACATGACATACCTTATGTGTAACATACGTACCTCTCTGATTCCTACATTCTACTAACATCTGATCTCACACAAACACACACTGTTCTCTGTGCAGCAACTGTATTAACGATGCTGTAAAGTTAAGATCCAAATATTCATGCAAGGTGTTAAAAGAATGGAGCGGCAGTTCGTAGATCAGTCATTACAAAAACAAGCGCCAATTCAAGAATGACAGAAGAACGTGCACAGGATGAATAAAACCGCTATTCAAGAAACAGCACTTAAACAAATCAATCTAGGCAAAGCAATAATAAACTGCAAACCAAAGAAATAAATACCTGAATCCAAACAATCATATCAATCCTTAAAAACCAAGTAAAACATATGACAGCTCCCAAAAGTACATGTCACTATAGCTGTCATCAATATGTTCTGCACAGAACTACTAGTCATGTGACCACACATTTCAACCAATGCGAAAATATGATTGGCTGATTAAGCAAGTAAACAAGTCTAAAAATAACTATGCGTTAAAAAAGCATGGAAATGCGGAACACATTTCAATTACATTAAAGACCCATGTCTAATTTGTCAGCTGTGAATGTTTAAAGACACTATACAGATTAAAAACGACATATTAAATATATATCAAAATAATGGCACTGCTACAATTATATGTATCATGTGAGGAATATATATGAAAATAAATAATAAAAAACCCTATAATTATTAAATACTAAGACATGCGGTTGTTGCAATCATTTGTCGCACATGTATACTATCGCTTCATTGTAAAACTAAATTCTGACATTGACTGAAATGCATCCACATGATTTATGTACCGAAATTAAACGCCCAAAATTATGGTATTCAGTATGTTGGCCAAACTGTGCGATCTTTAACATTTCGTTTCCGCGAACATTCGTACAAAATACGTAGTCAAAAAAAGTTCCCTACATTTTAATACCAGCACTTTCGTAGATCAGGCCATACTTTTGACCAGGTATGAATACAGCTAGTAGAATGAATCTTATACGATATAAATTCCAACTCGCATTTTAAAACAAAGCTATAAATTTATCAGAATTCAAATGGATCAAAACTTTAAAGTCACCGTTTCCGTAAGGCTTAATTTGTTTCTTTGATTTGGGTTTAACGCCGTATTTTCAACAGTATTTCAGTCATGTATCGGCGGGCAGTTAACCTAACCAGTGTTCCTGGATTCTGTACCAGTACAAACCTGTTCTCCGCAAGTAACTGCCAACTTCCCCACATGAATTATCAGAGTTGGAGGACGAATGATTTCAGGCATAATGTCTTCTGTCAAATCGTCACGGAGAACATATGCCCCGCTCGCGGATTGAACTGGCGACCCCGCGATTCGTAGACCAAAGCTCTCCCTTCAGAGATATGCCGGCGGGCATCGTAAAGTTTAAATGAATATATATCTCTATGTTATGTCTCTGAAAACCCTGATATTGATATTTTTCTATTTTAAACATTAGAAAACGTAAATCTATATCTCATGGTATAAGACCCATTGGTGATATTAAGTGCGAATCTTAAGTCAATATATCTGTTGCAGACCTTGAGTCAATTCTTTCAAACTCTGGTAGACACCCAGTGCCTTCTTGTCTCTTAAAAAAGTCTAGATAAAGTAGCAGACCAAACGTTATTCATACAGACCTTTATTACTCTATATCATGGCATCTTATTCAAAGTTTTACAAAACATATTTTCCGTCCACATATTGACCCTCAATCTGACCATGGCGTACATTTTCTTAAGATATGTTATATGATAAAGGTATTGACAGCATCGATACACCTAGTATATTTCGGGATAAACGTGGCATTGATTCTGTGCCTAAATAATTTAGTAACTCTGAAGTTCCGATTGTCTGTTATAGATATAACACACATGTAAGAAATACTATATTCACTTACAAGAAAACCGTTCCACACCTAGATGTACATACAAATACTCCGACATCAGTAAATGTAAAAAGAAATAATTTTGCTAATCAGATGCAGGCCATGTCATCAATTGTAATTTTGATATTATCAAAGACAATCGTTTATTCGTATTTTTTAAAGGGCCTAAAAAATCAGATTGCAGAATCTATCGAAACTGTTTCTGTTAAATAGCGGCGGCGTGAAAATGATGATTCCAATGCATTGTCGTCTTAGAAGCGTAATATCTTTAATATTGTCGATTTCCGTATTAAATTTTATAAAATAAATAAGAATCTACTTCAACCTAAACACAAGTTCACTTTAAAATATCTGGCAAAAAGTCCAAGAATATCATTCTAAGTATGTTTTATTTCAATAGCCAAGGCGGCCAACAATATGATCATCGTTTGATGCTGCATTATATGAATACTTTACGAAGCGAACTAAATAGTGTTAAAGCTTGTATACTGAGCACTCCATTTGAACATCATTTGATAACAGATTGCATCACTGAAGTTTCTAATTTGAGTTTTTTAATTTTAATTTTGAATTCTTATAGATGACTAGAGAATTCAACTTCAAAGGATTTACTTGATTTCAAAATTAGATAAACAACCATGTAAAGATCGTTTTATCCAAATATTTCCAATTATTAACATCACGCCTTACTGCTGTAAAAGCCCACGTGAAGAGATATTTTGATACAGTATATAAACATTATGGTAAAAACGTATGTACATTTAAAAATCCCGGCGACATTCTTGATAAATTTAGAACTAATAATTACAAGGTGTTTGCAGTCAGTAGATGCGATGGTTTTCTACTTTGTACACCATTGAACCACATAACCTATAGAATTAACTAACTGCCTTAATTCAAAAGACTTTTGCCAGGGAAAATGCTACTTTTGTCGTTTGCAATTTCGATAAAAGCATTTATCATTAGTCAAATTGAGAAAAAAATATGTGGACATGTGATGAAGTTTGTAAAACCCTTTCCTTTTTATTGAACAATATTTACGTCAGGTTTGGAAATGCAGTTTTCAGACAAGTCATTTGTGTTCCCATGGGAACAAAGTGTGCACCCCTTGTTGCATATTTAGTCTTCAGCCTATATACAGTAAGACGATAAGCTTTCCTTTTTGATTTTTGTATGACGGAACAGAGAAGGACTCTATAGTTTTTTTATCTTCACCAAAAGTGGTTATTATGATATTTGTCTCTGGCCTGTTTTATCGGGCCATAATAAATGGTAATGGTGATTTGCATGGAAGTTAAGGTTACATCAGATACAGCCAGAGAGCCATGCATCGCAAAGTAGACCCGAAACAAAAATAATCTATAACAAATAGCAGAAGGATTGCTTAAAAGAAATACATATTAATGAAAGATAACCATATACAAATATAAAGTCTATATTTAATAGATTATAATTTACCTTCAGGGTAACAAAGTACTATTGAAGTAAATACTGAGAGATTTTAAGACCAAATCAAAATCAAAATTTTTCCATATATTAATATTGATTGGAAACGTAGAATATTCTATTTTAAACACAATTGTGTCATTTTGTAATATTTTCACTAGTATTCAACATTTACAGCGTTATCAGTTCATTAACGAACAGTTGCCATGAAACACTAAAAATATATAATATATATATTTCAAAAGAGATTTCTAATAGGGATTTATATATTTTAAGTCAAGACTGCTACAATAAGGCTCAGTTTACATTTGCATTTTCTGTGTATTTCTAATACATGTTTAATGTAATTTCATTTTCTTGTTATCCAATATCCTTTCAATCGGTCTAAATAAACCAGTTGATATGTAAGCAAAATTCAGTATTTAGTATGTTGATATTTCAAAGCATTGAAAATGAATCTGACCTTGAAATTGTCCAGTGACACTGTAGTAAATACATAGACAGGTGAAAGAAAGTCATGTATGATACATGTCTTTATGCCATTAGTGATACGCATAATGCTCATAAATACATTTTAGTAAATTTTCCAAAATTACTGCGTTAATTAGTTCTTGATTTTGAAAGCATGCATATAAATTTATTTTATACATATACATTAATTGCAAAAGTCGTTGTCATTTAACCGATGTTGAAAGGCAGGTATAATTTAATGAATTTTATATTTTATAATGGATTCCTAAGATTTGAAAAAATCTTTTATTTCACTTATTATAAGGATAATGCAAATACTCTTGAATATGCGAATGGATATGTATATGTTAGTTTTGTTCAAAAAGCTTTAATACGTGTCAGTTATATGCATGCTATATTCAATTGTAAAGGAAAAGCCGAGACGTGCGATTCTCTTTTTTTTTCTAAAGTCGTTTATTTTTCCACTTAGATGTTCACACTTATTTGAGATAAGCAATCTTTATATAAGGTTCTTTTCTGCCCATGCATTCGATTAAAGGTGTGTTTGGTAATTGTTTGTCTTACCGCTAGACTTCACAATTCAGCCATGATGTGTATTTTTTGCAAAACTATGTTGTGGTATAAAACACAAATCCGAATGTATACATGAAGGCATAACCCTGTCGTATAGAATATTAAAATTATGTTATATGAAATTACATTTTACATACATTGTATTCCCATATTGGTGAATCTTTTAATTAATAATCTAAAATACCGGAAAATTGCGCCAAATACAATATTTTTCATAGATAGATATTTTGCAATCCAAAACTGTATGATTTTAATGTACTTTTATCATGTTTTTGCTAAAGCAAGGGAGACCATCTTCTTGCAAAAAAGCTATGCAAATGAGTGTACAATGTTAGTTATCAAATACTATAATTACTACAATTTAATTTCAGTGAGACATCACTACTTTAATTTAATGAAACTGGATTTTTAATCTGTAGAAAGACATTAAATTAAGAACCTTAACAGAGTGAAACATGTCTAGGCATTCTGTGCCTCTAACCTGGGAAGCCTGGCTTTCAGAATGGGGCTCTATTGACTGAGCTAACTGCATGTACTATTGCATCCTCTGAAACACATAGTCGAAGAAACGTGTTTTCGGATATTTTGATAAACATTCATCATTTATAATTATTCATTAAATGTTATCAGTGAACCTTATATCGGGGTTATGTGATACTTAAAACAAAATTACACTTTGTCACATGAATGAAATTCTAAACTGTAGAATGTTTAACCTAAATGGAATATTAATGTATGTAAAACTTGATAAGAAACCAGTAAGCAACCATTTGTTCAAAATTGCACACATTTTTGTTTAAATCATTACAACTTATTCTTCTTTTTCAATGTTTGTTTTGAAGCAGTGTCACACCACAAGAAAATTTAACTGTCAATTATATCGGAATGATTTAGTCACTAAAAAGTATACCGAACAAACTGTAGTATAGGTTTTGAAACTTTGAGTAATATCAACACTCTGATAATGAAAAAACGAAAGCATTTTGCATTGGAAAAATAGCTCGAACATTTTATAATTGAACTTCTTGGTCAATATATCAATTATTGGCGGTGTCTAGACTTGTAGTAGAACTTTACTCGAATACCAACACATTGACAGTATGTTGAAACAATTGCAGTGATTTAGATGTAATATTTGTTTTTGTTTTATTATAGGACGATGGGAAAACCCGTTTCATGTAGGTGACAGTTGTAACAGTGTTTCTGTTTGAATTATGTATGTTGTAATTGGCAATTCCTCGTAAGGCCGCGGACCCCCATGACCTGTCAATACAATTACAAACAAGTCCTGAAGTTAGTCCGTGTGATAAAAATTATGCAACTGATGTACATTCCAAATAATTGCAAAATCTTCAAACTGCAAGTGAAAGTGAAACTCGTACTAAAGTAATGTTCTATCTGAAATTAAATAGATGGCTGTTTTTATTACCAAACTTACATACATATTCATTAATAACCAACATAGCGAATGCCAATTTTTTTCGAAATATCTGCCTGCAATTTTGACTCTCTGCAGAAATCCATGATAAGTCGTTGTTGTAAACTGCAAATATTTGCAAGCTCCAAAGTTTCACACTAAAGTTCTTGGTCATTTATTCCAGTAATTTCTTCGAAATACTTACAACAAACACTAACATATAGATAGAGCAACTTCCTGTTCCACTTTGTACGGAAACTGTTATCCGTTTTCTGATTAAATGCCTTTTAAAACAGTAAATCATTGCTTTTAGGCATAAGAACCTTAACCTTGGTTTCAACACACACCAGGACCTAATTCTATATATATGTAACTTACATTTTCCTCAAGAGTATTGCCAGTGCTTGAAAATAAAGCATTTTGCGCAAAATATGGAATAAAATTATGGTTGCCGTTGTAACTAAAATGAAACATTTTAACAATGTCTTGGACTTGCGTCTAGGGTAAATCCCGATCCCGCCTAGGGCTTACTTACTCACATGAAATAACTTGAATCTCTTCTTGTCTAAAGTATTTTGCCCAGAAGAGTTTTGGTCTATTGCATTATATAGTTGTTCCCAAACAGTTTTGTTTAAATTATTTCTCAGGGATAAACATTGTCCCAGTCAAGGGTGACTTATATTGCATTGCCATTTAATACCAATATCTGTTATACTGGTGACTTCATATTAGACACGTAACGTATAAATGATTATCATTAAGAGTAATGTGTAATAAATGGTCTCAGCAGTCAACACTCTGATGTCCAGTGTTTTTCTATATGATAGTAATTATAAGTTTCTATTCACCAATTTGAAATAAATAACATTTTCTTCGTCATTTAATTAAAAGATGTAAAATTAATCATAGTGGCCTTCTTTCAAGAGTCAGTAGCATATACTTATGCTCTTTTTGAAGTATTTTTGTTTAAATGATTGATTATATTGTGATGTTAAATTAATTCTGCAAGATATAACACTCTATTTTTCTCTTTTGTTTGTTTCAAAGTCACGTCTGTTTTTCGTTTGTTGCAAAATTGCAAGTCGCAACCCAAAAGGTAGGCAAATGTTGAGCTAAATCATGATGTTTTATTATCCTTCAGGAAACATTTAAAAGTAGATGTCGGTAAGGTCAAAATATCAAGAAAATTTAATGACGATTTTTAAAACGTCGGTGTCTTATGAATGTAATTAAGCCTGGCATTGGATTTAAGTTGATTTTAATGGTGCAAACAGAAGACATGTAACATTTCTAATCATAAGTGTTTTTTTATGTCTGCAATAATTGATAATTTAGTTTGATTATCAGAAGATTCTAATGTATGCTTTACCGAATAAAATGCAAAGTCTTTATTAAACATGGCAACTATTTCAAATTTCCAAACTAAAGTTACTCCGTACTTATTACACAAATGGGTTTAAAAAAAAAACAAAAAAAAAAAAAAAAACAAAAAAAAAACAACAACAAAAAACAAACAAACTCACTTCTTTGACAGCTTCGGTTTAATTTTAGACAGACATTGCTGTACATAGTACTAACATCACTCAGCTTACACAATTACAAATTGAAATAGGTCATATGTACAAGTATAGGTTAGCTACAATTGTTCAAATATACATTATACATCATATCATATTCATACAAACCAAAAGATATTAAATTGAATGAGTTTTATTTCAATGAAATGAAGAATTTTGGTTTTTCAGATATATCTGATAAAGATACCATTATTTTCAAAATGACCACCAGAAATAAAATTACAAACATACATACGGATAAGATATAGCTGTCTAAGTAATCATTGCTGTAACAAAAGTCGTCTGTTTTTTTTGTCAAATAATTTCCATTGGAAACCACGTCAACAATATGCTATTTTTTAATCAAGTTCCAGTCATTTTCAAAGTAAAATGCTTTAAGATAATGATTGCAATGCGACTTTTATTTCTTTTAAAATCAAATTTATTACTCTCAGTTTTCATTCTGAGGGTTTCGAATGTAATGAATACTTTCTGTATCAGAATGGCTGCCTTTTACTTTTTACATATATAAAGAATCGAAGCTATGATGTAGCTGTCACTTTCACTAAATAGTCTACTGAAAAGGATCATGGTACAAAAAATATTTTTAAATATTAAAAGGACTTATATAGTTTATGTTTAAATGAAAATTGTAAATTGTCACAATTCAGTTTTTTTTCGACCCCTATATAAGCTACAAATCCTTATCTTATTACTCAAACGGAATTAGCATATACAGTTGCAAACTGTTCACAGTTTATGCTTCATATACATTTTATGTACTTTTTTGGTGGTACTCGCACATTTTAGCCATTTTGTTTGAAATAAGCAAGTTCAAATATATCACAACGCCAAATCCCTCCTGTTGACTGTAACAGAAACATTTCAATGTGCAGGTCTATAAAAATAGTGTCAAAGTATCAAAAATACATCTATTGTTATGCATTTGAATCGGTAGTAAAGAGTTTCGTAACTATAAACTGAGCATTTCCTTAAATCAAGAAGTATGTCGCGTATCGTATCTGTATGTTATTTGGTCTTATGAATGATGATATTAGTCATGATATTATTGCAACAAAATCAATCATTTACGAAAAAAAAAAAGATTTTCTTTTACAAATATGACATACAAACATCAATGCATCACTGGTGTGATCCAAACAAATAGTGCATACCTCGTAAGCATGTACATACGCATCTCTGCAGGTATGACGAACTTATCCAAAAACAGCAACTTTTCGCCAAATTTCAAACATCAAATGTTGGGAGAATATTTCATTTGTTTGTTGTTCTTCTCACGACATCTCATACATCAAAAGTTACTGTATATTTCTGTCATAATTATTTTGTACATTGATGTTATAATGTGTTTGTTTGTGTAGTTCTGAAACAGACGTAACCGAAATTAACTAACTTAATGTTTTAAACACAGTTCCATGTAACATTATACAAAACTGTACTTCACTTTTTTGAATGAATTAGTTTTTGTACTTACTAACATTTTTTAAGGACGCGTATTGACATATAAGTAAGAACTTGGAATTGACAACAACGATACCATAACCACAGTATAAACAAGGACTCTCCTATATGGTTTTCGTTAAGGAAATAAGACATGATCAGTGATTCCGTTCCATAGTATGAGTGATATCTAAAATTATCATAGTCAAAGAAAATTATGTATTTGAAGAAACGTGTTTTTTCCAAAAGGGACATTTGTTCATACCCATGTTGTACCTTAATATTTATAAAGGGCTATAATAATACAATTTGCAGTGTTTATTTACATCTGGAATTACGTAAGCAAGTGAACATGTAATTGATATAAACCGATAATATCAGCAAAGAATACAATCTTATCATCCAAAACACAAACGCATTGAAAATGTAATAGCAATTGTCTTGAAGTCGCCACAGTGTAACAAAACCCATACACTTTCCTAGGTTTAATATTTTATAACGTTCTGTGTAATTTTGTGGACTTATGTTTTATAACGTGTGTTTCATCTTTGTGATGTTGTATAAAATGACCGAGTAGGTTCTTTGCAATGCCATTTAGCATGATATGTACATTAGTCAGGCAGAAAAATATACGAGATATGACATTTAAAACCAAGGTAACGTACCTTTGACTCTTAGAAAACCGCCATGTTTTGTCTTTATTTTGATAAAAATCGAATATATTCAGACTGTTGAAATACTGTACCAAATCTATAGGTAATTATTAGTATATACATTCTGTCAAAAGCAGACCCCCTTGAACAATTGCTAAACTACAATTTCTAATTTATGCTATCTTAACAGTGATGCCGCAAGAGGCATCATTATTTTACTGTCGTTTGTCGACATCAGATACTTCGGAATAGTAACAAGATTAAATCCAACAAAATTATAACGGTCATGCTTGCATGTTCAGTAAACATGCTTTATTCAAATTAAAAGCATACTGATGCAATTGTTGGTGTTTTTTATAACTGTTGCTAGTTCACCAAGTTGGAATATTTTTGTGGCGACAGTTACGTATGTCACATTTTAACATTCCGTTGTCCACTAAAAGTCAAAATCATCAACATCTACAATAAAAGGAATCTATTGGAACAAAAATCATTTTTTGAGTGGAACATTAATTGGTCCGATTTATTGAGAAACATCATGTGATTTAAAAGTATTACATTGATACGTTCCTTGTCTATAGTCTGATATATTTGAAAAATATGTTTGCATTTCCATGAAAATATATAAAATTGAAATTAAATTAATCAAAATTGTTTACACAATTGGTTGATAATATTTCATTAGAAAATACATTTATTTTACTAACTTGATAATTTATCATAACCGGTGGAAATGTAGCTAGGATAAGCTGGTTATCTTAGTCCCTTCATTTTGTATAAATCGTCTAAAGTCGGAAAAGAGTGTTACAGCAAGCCTTTTATTGACTTAGAACTGTTACATAAGGAAATGTCTAAATTCTGAAGTCAATATTGGAATATTGAACCATTTGGGTAAAATTTCATTCGAAGCCAATTATAGTTTCAAAGAGGGAGGGTCCCAAAACTTTCATACACCAGGTTTATTAAATTGAGTATGATTTTTGTTTTACACAAGTTAGAAAGCGACATCCGTTCTTAAACGATTGCAAAATGAGTGGATTAAGGGCTTCAGTAGATGAAGCCTTGTCAGATTTCTGGGTTACGAAATCGAAAAACTAAAAAACTAGAGAGCTTGCAGAAACTGGCCCACAGACCATTAGGTTAAGTATAATAAACAAAGTATCATATAATACAATTACATAATTAATTAAACCTAGCATCATTCGATACGAAAACATCGCACTCTATTTCTATTATCATACATATTTATATCACTGACATGATAAGATTCCGTCCATAATAATCTTACATCAGCCTGTGAAACACAGGGCTTCTATTATGTTATCATTTAAACCTAATGGATAGGATTTTTGTAGAAATCTAATCCATTTATGTTCAGAGACATGTCTAAGTTTAGCCTTGAAACTTGAAGTCATGTTAACTTCATTATTTAAAACTCCTCATCGGGAGAAAACTAATATTTTTTAATTTCCTCATCACAAATATCATTTTATTACATCTTTGGAAAGGGATGTACAATGCAATCATCAATTTCCTTAAGGTTTTTATTCCAAATCTTACAAAAAAGACGGAGTTTCCTTCTTTATATCTACGGAGAAACGTTTTGTCTAACATCTTTCTTTACTTTTCAGAAAAAGTTATGCTCATGCTTCTCCGACTTTCCAAACGGTATTTGAAATATATATAAACTGTTATCTTATATCTGCCCTATTTATATAAAATGTTAATGTACAATCCGGTAGTCGGCCATTATATGTAATAGCTAATTTAGCGTGAATTTATTTCGTTTATACTCTCTCTCTTCTCAAGTTTAAGATAAAGTAACTGTGAGCTTCAAATGTAATTATACACCCTGGCCCTAGGTTGTGTCCTTATTTTTTTGAAAGCTGTTTCTTGTCAGTACCTTTTAATGCATTATTTATCAAATCATAACTGTCTCTTACCATTTAATTTGTCTCATTTGTATGCGAACCCTTCACTCTAAATTTTAGATCAGAACTTGATCAGGTTTTGTAATCGTTGAAAGTCCGTCGTCTGTTCTTTTAATACGAACTTTGACGAATTTGTTTAAAGAACATATCATACCCTTAATCAACAAGCAAATAACATCAATGTTTTTTTGAGTGGCTACTCTGTCAGATTCCTTCAAATCTAGGTTATCCATGTAGAGTTCAGATTTGGTCTGTGGGACAGTTTCTGTAAGTCCTCTAGTTTTTCGATTTCGTAACCCAGAAATTAGGCAAAGGTTCATCCACTTCAGCCATTAATACATTCATTCCGGGATTGTTTAAGACCGGATGTCGCTTTCTATCGTATGTCAAATGAAAATTATACTCATTTTAGAAAACAGTGTGTATGAAAAATGCGGAATTCTCTCTCTTTGAAAGTATTGTTGGCTACACACGAATTCTTAATAGATTGTTTCAATACTGACTTTCACATATTAGAGTTTTGCTTATGTAACTGTTCTAAATCAATTAAAGGTTCACTGTAACAATGTTTTCCAAATTTTGACGATTTCTACCAAAATTTAGGGGTTAAAATACCCCACCCACCCGAGCTACATTTTCGCCATTTTAAATAACTCGTAAATTTATCAAAATTACTGTATTGTTTAATAAGATATCATCAAATAATTCTGTTAAGATACACAATTTTATATATTTTCATGAGAAAATATAAAATATTGCAATCAGTTTGGATTATAGACAACGTGCATGCAAATGTAATACATATAAATCACATACTGTTTCTCAATAAATCAAGCCTATTTGTGTTTTATTCAGAAAGGTTTTGGGTACCAATATTTTTCTTCTATTTTAGGTGTCAAAGTAAGCTTACATGTATAATGTTGAACTTTATTTGATAAAGCTACTTTAAAATGTAACATACGTAACAGTCGCCACTCAAATTTTCCACCTTTAAGAATTAGCAACATTGAAAATACTCCAACAATGCATTTGTATGTTTTTAATTGAAATAAACGATGTTTACTGAACATGCACACATGACCGTTATAATTATGTTGGACTTAACCATGTTACTATTCTCAATTATAAGATGTCGACAAACTACAGTAAAACAACGGTGCATCTTTCAGCATCACTGTAAATATAGCATAGATTTAATAGCATTTTTTATGACTTCTTCTTCAAAAGCTGGCATATTGATAATTAACAGTAGATTTGGTTACAGTATGTACGCAGTCTGAATATTTTTGACTTTCATTCAAAATAAATACAGAACGTGAGGGTATCTAAGAATCAAATATACGTTACCTAGGTTTTAGTTTATACTAATTTGTTTTAGTTCGATTGTAATGAAAGCTTCAAGCTGTTTCAAACTACTCTTGAGTCCGCTTCCTGGAAAAACAAAATATGGTGCCATAAGAGAGGTCGTGGTTGTGATCCCAGTGGGACTCGAACCCACAACCCCTGGATTGAGCAGCCGGCATCTTATCCACTAGACCACCTCTCCTACCTAGGCTTTAAAGGTCACATATTCAATTTTATATATCGTATATTATTATTCCAGGCTAATACATATATCATGCCTACAGGCATTGCAAAGCACCCTCTCGGTCAGTGTTTACAGCATTACAAAGATGAAATGAATCATATAATATTAAACATACGTTACCAAGATTACTCAGAACATTAAGTAACATTAAAGTTATGATAGTTTTGGGGTTTCGATGGACTTAGGTGGTTTCAAGACAGAGGATTTTATATTTTTAATGCGTTGTTTTGATATTTATGGAAAATAAGATTGTATTCATTACTGAAATTATCGGTTTATATGCATTATGTGTTCAAAGTTGCTGATGCAATTCCTGATGTAAACAAACACGGCACATTTTGAACATAAGGAGCATCATACATATACAGTACAACATGGGTACATGTAGTGAAACAAATGACCCTTTTGGTAAAGCATGCATTTTAAAATAGTTCTGTTTCTTTGATCATGGTGATTTTCAAATATCACTTATACTGTAACGGAATTATTGAACTACGAATTCATATTACATTCGCTTAACGAAAACATAGATAAGACTCCTTATTCATATCGGGGTTGTGGTATCATTATTGTCAGTTCTAAGTTCTTACTAAAATTCAATATTCTACTTTCAAAACTACTAACAAATACAATGTAGTTCGTTCAAAAATTCGTGTATTTCAACTGTTACATATAGGTTACCTCGGTATGGAACTGTGTTTCAAGCATTAAGTCTAGTGACTACCTTAATCTAATTTCGGTAACGTATGTTTCAGAAGCACACAAGAGGACACATTATGTACACCATATGACAGAAATATACTCTAAATTATGATATGAGAGGTTGCGAGAAGTCACTTTTCGGTATCAGTATCAGAAAAAGTTTACCATACACGCATAGATGCATATGTACATATTTACAGAGTCTGCACTATTTGTTTGGAAAACGCCAGTGGTGTATTGATATCTTTATGACATATTTGTAAAAACTCTTTTTAGTTAAGTGATTTATTTCGTAGTAAAATCATTAAGCTACATCCTGAAAGGGATTGAAACATACGTTACGTTAAATATTAATTACAACAATACCAATAATTATTACTCATACAACCAAATAAAAAACAGATACGATACACGACTTCTTAGTTCCAGGACTTGCTCAATTTATAGCTGCTTCGAAGCTTTGTACGTACTACCTGTTCATTATGTCAAGCAAATGCATGACTATAGATGTATTCATAATAGTTTAGCACTAGTTCAGAGGAAAACGCATTGAAAGGATTTTGTTGAATGATATTAAAGGTATTTGGCATTATGATATATCTGACAATTTCTATTTCAAACAAAACAGGTAAAATGTTAAAGCACAACCAAAAGTACACCAATATATATGTATCTTAAATTGCTTTGATAGGTTTATCTCATATATGCTCATTTCCGTTTTTGTAATCAGTTTGGCTTTGTTCTTTAAAAAGAGGTTGTACATATTTTGCTGAATTGTAACAGAAAAATGCAATTTGCATTGAAACATAAACTTTAAAAATCCTTATAAAAATTAAAAAAAAATGTTTAAATGTTTTCTTGTTATTCTACTAGGATATACTGTATAATTATGTAACATCTATCAGGCAGCCATTCTGATACAAATTGATATTACACTTTAGCTACATTCAAAATCCTTTGATTGAAAATTGGAGTAACATGTTTAGTTTTAAAAGAAATAAAAGCAGTATTTAAATTATATTATTGTAATGTCTCTTATGGTACGCATTTTGAAAATGGCACCATCTTGATTAAAACAAGAGAAGTAGCTCATATTGGTAACGTAGTTTCCAACTGAAATTATTTTAACTTCTATTACAGGAATGTTTAAATCTACTTAGATCTTATACACATGTATGTTTGCAAACTTATTTCTGGCGGCCAGTTAGAAAATGACAGGACAGTATCTGTATTAGATTGATCTGGGTAACCAAACTTCAATCCTTGAAAACTAATTTGGTTTGTTTTATGATAATGAATATTTAAACAGTAGTAGCTCATCAATATTTGTACATGTAAACGATTTCAGATGGTCATTTTGTGAGCGGTACAATCCTCTGTAACATGTTCAATCAATATCAGGTGATTCCTGTTATAGTTTTGACTTTTAAAGAGGTACGCCTCTTTCATATGTGCATGTTTGATCAAATTTAAGGCTGTTATTTGGAAATTTGGAAAGTGGTGGCCGTGTTAATTTGAATAGTCTGTGTAACTAAATAACCTATTTTGTTGGTAGTTTAACAAACTTAAATTTGGGTAATTTAATTTCTACGTACATAATGACTACTAAGAAGACCTAAGCTAGCATAGAAGAGAATTAAAGTCATCAAAATATAAAAAAAACTTTGGTGGCATTAACTCATATGTATAATAATTTTAGATTAAGTTGAAATAGCTGTCATCTTGAATAAAGACTAATATTGCTGGATCTGCTTCCATTTTGATGTTCCCCATAGGGAACTTCCATAAAACTTTTGCAGTCGTATTAGTTTGAGGGGCCTCCGTGGCCGAGTGGTTAAGGTCGCTGACTTCAAATCACTTGCCCCTCATCGATGTGGGTTCGAGCCTCACTCGGGGCGTTGAACTCTTCATGTGAGGAAGCCATTCAGCTGGCTTACGGAAAGTCGGTGGTTCTACCTAGGTGCCCGCTCGTGATGAAATAATGCACGGAGGGGCACCTGGGGTCTTCCTCTACCATTAAAAGCTGGAAAGTCGCCATATGATCTATCATGTGTCGGTGCGACGTTAAATCCAAAAAAAGTATTAGTTTTTGCAATACTTTCATTATTTCTACTGCACTAGCAAAGAATAGGTATGTCAGTATGCAATTCGCCCAGAAATGAAACACAAACCATAGGTTTAGCCAACTGACACTAAAGAGCAAAGGTGTTAATTATTCATTCATTTTGTTTTCCTTACTTTAAACATTAGGATTCTGTTCCTTTATAAAGGATTAAAAGTCCTAAAGATTTTCTGCATAAGTATATGTACTAATGTGGTGGGTGGGGTACATCAACCCCTACTTTTTACATTTTATTCAGTATATAATACATATCGTAGCATTCTTTGACACCCAAAGTAAATTATTGATTATTTCAGGCATTTGTTATAAGAAATGTCGCATAAATGTCTCTTTTATCATCCAAATCAGCGATATCCCTATGCAATGCTAAATTATATTTATTAGACACCAACGTTTTTCAAATCGTCATTAAATTTTACTGACATGTCGCTCAGACCGACATCCACCCTTAAAAGTTTCCTGAATGATAGTATAACATCATGGTATAGCTCAACCTTTGCCTAATTTCTGGGTTACGATTTTCAAATTTTTTGGCCTTGGCCCACGGACCAATTGTCATAGCAACCAAAAGAAAAAAAAAATAAAATCATCTCCCAATAAACTTCAGTGAACTTATACCTAAATTACTTCAAATCGTTCTGTTTCGTAGAAAAATCATGGTCACTCGTGTGCCATTTCTTTCCTTATTACTAAGTTGAAACAATTTTACATATATTTTTTTTTTCATTTACCTCTACTTAAACTGTTAAAGCAAGCTTTGAAACCCCGGCGAGCAATTTAGGGCTAGGATGGCCCACTGTTACCTTATACTAGCACTGTTTAGCTATCGGTGAAGCATTTTTTTGATGTCATCATGTTTTATGCACGCACGTTTTGCATTTGTCAAACAATACAATATATTGTTTTAAGCTATGTTGACAGTAATGTTATTCCACAGATCAATTAAAGGAAGTTTCATTTTTATTATTTACGAAACTGCGTAAGTAAGTGAATATTTTTCTATAATTCGTCACTGATACTGAACAGTGCATTTAACATATCTTATTCATATTTGCAGTAGATAGATAGATAGATAGATAGATAGATAGATTATTCAGGTTAAAACACACATATACATATACAAATTACAAATGACGTTTATCACACATCTAAACAATTTACACAAATTTAAGCTTAAATATCCAGTAGTTGGGTAACTAAAAAGTTATAGTTTCACATATTATTAGTAAAAGACATATTACCTAGTTAACTAAAATCACAATATAATTTGTATCACAGCTAGGCTTATTAATACAATGTACTATGTGTACCTTTATATTATAGAAACAAATGTTAATTAGACTAAGATAGTTCAAATTGGAAGCAACATGTATACGAGGATGGGATCAAAAATAATGCTATTTTTAGCGCGAGTACAAAATTCTCGCCGTGCCCGTGTTTCCCGTTGTAATAGCTTTCAATCGACGTAAAAACTATACACGTAGACACAATATCTCGCTCACAATTCACATTTGCACAAACCCTACCCGTAGGCGGTTAGGCAAAATGGTTGGTAAAAGTGTAAAAAATGCGAACGAAATTAGGTTTTACATTAAGACGTGCGCTTCACTCGGAAGAGGTTCAAAGGACATTTATGCTGACATATGTGTTGTTTATGGTAGTAATGAAATGTCCTTTTCCACAATTTGCAGATGGGTTAGGAAATTTTGTGCAGGCGTGGAGTCTGTCAAAAATGCGCCTAACACTGGTCGACCTAAGTCTGCAAGTAGTCCAAGGATTGTTGAAGAAATTAAACAAATAGTACTTTCTGACGCAAGATATTCTTCTCAGCAGATGCGGACATGGTTGACATTTCAAAAGCATCTGTGTTGCGCATTCTGCGAAATATTTTGAAATTGAAGAAGAAAAGTGCTAGGTGGGTCCTGCATTTGCTCTCTGATGAGCAAAAACGCACGCGCGTTAAGATGGCGCACAAGCCTTTGAAAAGGTTTCCAAGATACGATAAAAAAAACATTTATGAATGTAGTAACAGGTGATGAGTCTTGGATACATTTCTTCGAACTGCATCGAAAAAATAGTAACCGAGTATGGCTCATCAAAAATTGCCAAAAGGATTGCAAGTGTGAAAAAGGTTATGTATGCCATATTTTTCACTACTAAAAGTCTCGCCATCCAGGTTCCTGTACATAAAGGCAAGCCAATGAATGCCAAGTTTTATAAGAAAAAGTTCTTACAAAGCTTCTCAAGTATTTCCAGAAACGTCGACCAAAGACGGGTATCCGAGGCATCCATTTGTTACATGACAACGCATTGAGTCACAAGGCTGGGAGTATATGTTCTAGAACACCCACCCTATTCTCCGGATCTAGCCCCCTGTGACTTTTTCCTTTTCCCTCGTCTCAAGAAAAAGCTTGCAGGCAGAAAATATACATCCCGCCAAAAGTGGGGGCCGCCATATTTAACCTCCTTTGTGATATACCTGAAAAAGACTATCAGAAAGCTTTTAAGGATTGGTTTAAAAGATTGAAACGTTGTGTATCTGTCAAAGGAGATTACTTTGAAGGTTTGAAATCAAGATATTTTAATCCAACGTTCAGTTGTCATTTAACACCATTGGTTGCATTACTTTTGATCCCACCCTCGTATATTATAGCAGTGTGTAGTAACCTAGGATTGCCCATGAAAGCTAGAAAGCTTATTTCCAATGGGGTCCTTGGCTAAATATACTTACTATAATGAAAACATATTTAACACTTCAAAGACAAAAAAATAAAAAAAGACTTTGGGATTTGGAAGCTATGAAACTAAAACTGTTTCTATAATATATCTGTGGATCTTAAACACAGTTAACTAGCCAATGTGATTAAAACTCAAAACTATGTATTGGACCATATCAACAATGCACACTGTTTCTCACAGCTAAATCTAAAAGATGTTTCTTCACAGAAAGTTTGAATTGATTAAATTTAGTTAATTCCAATCTTTTATTGCACTAAAACTGAAAGATATATTTTCTTTCCCAAATGATTTAGGTAGAACTAAGTTGCACATATTGGCCCTTGTAGAATAAGAGTGAACAGTTCTGACAGGTACAAAATTTTCTCTCATGTATAAAGGGCATTTGCCGTTGACAATTTTAAATACATGGTTCAAACGTAACTGCTTATTTCTATTTCCGACATTCAACAATGACATTTTAGCCGGGTTAAGTTGATTTACGCTTTCCCTCGGTTCCATGCCATTTATAAATCTAACAGTCTTGTTTTGATGAATTTGTAATTTATCTCTAAGACCCTTGTTTACGTTTGGATACCAGGAAGTACAAGCATAATCTAAATGACATTGAATCAAAGCAGAGCATAAATACTTTCTAGTGTTAAAGTCTAAACATTTAGCTTGTCGATACAAAAATCTAAGACGTGAATTTACCTTACATATTATATTATTAACAATGCTTTCTCCTTATAATGAGCTGTCAATAGTGACACCTAAATATTTTACAGACTCAGAGGTCTCAATCTTATATCCATTTCAAACAATGTTAAATATATTTACTAGTTTTAATTTGCGTTTAGAGCCAAAGATAATGCATTGAGTTTCGTCAAGATCAAGAGATAGTTTGTTATCCACCAGCTAGTTTGAACAAGACTCTAAAACTTTCCCTAATTTTAAAGAAATTACCTTTGGATATTTATGCGCAAGCAATATAGCACTATTATCAGCAAGTAGAATTAATTTACATTCAGGGTCAATACTGATAGCCATATCATCAACGTAACATAGGAAAAGAAGAAAATACTGCCCTGAGGTACACCACATGTAACAGGTTTATATTCTGAGAAAACACTAGTGACACATACAATTTTCTTCTACCAGACAGATATGACATAAAGCAGTCAGTGCTTTTGACACCCATTAAATTCAACTTGCCACATAGGATTTCATGATCAACAGTGTCAAAAGCTTTCTGTAGATCTAACATGACCATACCTGTGAATAGGCCTTTGGCGTTATTACATCTAATGTGATCCATTAGGTGAATTAGACAAGTATCTGTAGAAATGAGTTTTTGAAACCAGACTGCATCTCATAAAACATACTGTTTTCAATTAAAAATTTTCAAGTGGTGTATACACTGATTTTTCTAAGATTTTTGACACTATACCTAAAATACTAACTGGCCTGTAATTACCAATTTCCAAATTGCTATTTTTCTTGTACAAAGGTTCTACCCTAGCTACTTTCATGCCATCAGGTACACAGTTTTCAGAAATAGACATATTAACAATAAAAGTAACAGGAATTTTCAAATGAATGTAATGATCACAGAATATATTTTAAAAGGGAATTGTAAACCTCACTGAACAAGATAAACGGATAAGGCAGTCGTAAAATATCGAAAAAATCAAGCCAGTGGTCTGGACCAAATTTCTTGGCAGAAACGACCGTTTGTGATTATATATGCTTTTATTCTTTCTTAAATCGTAATAAAAAACTGATGATTATATGAGCTATTCCGTATGGAAATATAGTGGTATAGGGTAAACACTCATTTAAATTCTGGAAATATTCTGTAAAGAGGTTCATAAACATTCTAACAGAATAGTATAGTTCCATAGTTGTCAAGCAGGTCTTTTTCCGTGACGGTGTTTTAATATAGAAACCATTTTGTTCTGTTTCAATTGAAAATACCCAGGAAGAAATAAAAAGTCACAACATATTCTACGATCCTGCTCAATTTAGTTACGATACCTTCAGTTCTATAATAACCTGCACGACTGTTTCTTTGTTTGAATTGAAAATTCAGTGTAATGATCACAAATTAGAATTAATTCGTGTGGACCCATCATTGAAAATATGTTATCTTACCTACAAAATGAACTTCAAACTCAGCACAGAAGAAGAATGGGCATCTATTGATGCATATATTATAAGACTTTAAAATATTTTAATAAAAGTTAAATTTAAGTAAACACACTTATAACGAAACATAATTCGAAAAGTCGTCAGTTTGAAATAATATGATAAATGTTAATGCAAGTAATCGTTGGCTCTGTCTGACTAGCATTTGCCTGTCTTATTTCAGAGGCACAAATTATTGCACGTTTTACCTTGTAGAGGACAATACCTTTGCAACTGTGTAGTATCACAAAAACTTGCGTTTATAGGATTATCTTTTAAGTTTTTGAAGCCTCAATGTGACAATTATTCAAAATTATGAGCGATATCTGCACTTGTTGAACTCTTTTCCTATACTTTCATGAATTCAGTTGTTGACAGAACGTTCATTATCAGTAGCAACGTTTATACACAGGTACAGTAGAGATTCAAATGAAACTACTTAATTTAGGAATAGAGTTCAAGCGTTTATATGATCGATAACTTACTGCTTTCCTGGTGCACACTTCCAAATAGGTGTTATTTTGCATTCCCATGAATTATATACGTATCAAGAGATTCAGTACCTGCTAATAAGCCTACGTTTCTACGATCCATTGACTCCATTAAATGTTAAAAAGGCTTGCAGCGAGGTTCATGGTGTAAGCTTATACATAGTTTCTGTCTTATTTCCATTTTCAACAAAATAAATGTCATCTAACCTGTATATAATAAGAAACTTATTTTCGTGTTCGAGTGGGAAATCTTTCAAGCAGTGTTCACTGGTGATGAATTATTCTTTTGTCCTTATGAATAACAGAGAGCTATTACGACACACATATGCATTAAAATGAGAAACTCGTATATATAATATCAAATGAAAATTTAGTATCATTTTACAAAATAAAGAGTCAAAATATATTTTTCCATAAATGAGGCTTCAAAGGTTAAAGTTAATGTATTTGTAATAATAAGTTCATGTCCGGACCACGAAGAGAAACGAAAGGCGACAATAGATCCAAATTGAACATTTTGCAATCGATGGAGCTATTAAGAGTACACTAGAGAACTCGATGATTTTACTTTCACTTTAATCTACAATAAATTCATATAGTATTCATATATTATTTACTTTGGATTGCTGGTAAACTGTTGTAGTAAAAATACTCATCTCAATATTTCTTTCTAAAGGATAACTAAATAATTAACTAAAAGTTTATTGCAGACAAAATCAAAATTTAGCGTCCTTTGAATATCAAAATTTTAATTTCATCTAAGCACGATAGCAATTGTCAAAAATATCAGAATTTAGAGAGTTATATTACAGCTAAAATGTCTACGTTTTATAAAAAAGTTTCAATAGCTTGACTAACACTTTAGAGAAACAAACTCCTACATAACTTAATAAAATAGTTTTGTAATTAATGACAGAAACGTATTGGTATCGTAATTTCTTATGAAAGCCGTTGCTAAAATTCAAGAAATGTTGAACTGAATAACATTAGAAATACACTATGATCAATTAACCCCATTTCAGTTAAATTTAACTAATGAATGGTATTCAAAAAGAAGTCAAAGAATATTCTACTTTCAAGTTCTTAAATATTCCAAACGGTATAGTTTCATTCATGCCAAGTGTTTGCTGAGTTTTCTTTCCGTGACATTGTTTTAAAATATGTTACCATTATGATTTGTTGTATTTGAAGATATGCCAGACGAAATTAGATTTTATTTATCGTTACATAGAGAATAACGTGCTACTATCTTTTGATATCTGCGATATCAAGTCGAGGTTTTTATGGGCTGGTAGGGATGAGAGAAACGCACCGTCAGCTTCCGCCCATATATGCCGAGCCTGATAACATTGTTATCAAATGACAGGCGTCTGTTATTTTATTTATTATGACACTCTCATATCATAATCTCTTATTTTGTAAAATTGACCTTATATGTTGCGGATTTGAAAATACATCCGCTGATGAAACACCTGAACGAAACAATATGGCAGCCTATTTGAATTCAACTTGGAAAATGTTTATTGCCTTTTTATTTTCTTATAAATTCAAACAATAAGATAGAATTTTATCTGCATAATAATGAGAACATGCTTTATTTCAACACTTTTAACCATTTGACTCGGGTATCTAGAGTCTCTACATTACATGCTCCGAGGCCAAGCACTAAAATTTCACTTTCAGCTTCAGTCTCAGTCATAGACAGTTTAAAGATTTTACAATCTCTACATTTTCACTGTTTCAATAATTATGATTAAGAGAAACACTTCTGTTTCTACCTAATAACATTAGATTCTTATATTACGCATAAATCAAAAATAAGTATAATGTCAATTGTACCATAGTCCTTTCCGAGAATCGATCCATGTATGATGATGTAAACGTTGTGATGTCCTGATGAACGTTCACAATAACGTCAGTAAGTACTACTGTCTGTTTGATGAAAGTGGAGACAGACGTATTCAATTTACTAGCTAAGATAAAGAAATTTGTTTTGAAAAATGTCATTGAAAACTTAAATTGTACTCTGTTATAAAATTCAATTTAGAACGAAACTTTGACTGCATATTTTTGTGTGTGAAATACTAATGTGGACGTTCATGCAAACATCCAAACACTGTAACTTGAGGGGCTGGTGTCTTTGAGCATGGATTTGACTATCTATGCATGCAGTCGTACATGAGAGTAATAAAGCATATTTTCTTCAGTTTAAAAAAGAGATGTATAATAGTGATATATCTTGTGTTTGATAATAGAAAAATCGCAAAAACAACAATAAAAAAGAAATATAAAGATATCTTAAACAGATCTTAAGACGTAAACTCATGGAATTTCACATGGTTGTTAAGAATGTGAACTATATTCGACAGTAGAAAACCAAGGTGTGAGATATATGTGTCAATTATATTTAGAAATATCGTACAAATATACTACATATCATTTGAAATATAGCAAAACAACTACTTACTGCACTGTACTAATACAAAATGTGTCAAAACTCTTTATAAGTTTTGAAAAATAAAACAATATAGTATACTATGTATATTAGTATAAATTCTATTAAAGACTTAAGAATAATTTGTATTATACTAGGTCATTAAAACGAAATAAATATTAATATATAAAAATGTTAAAAGAAACTTCAAGGGGTATTCCAAATGCCTTCTGAACAACACTGGGAGTAGCTTAAGACACTTTGCAACGTAGCTCAAATGTTGTTTAAAATCTCGTTTCAGAATAATTTCGAAATTTCCGAAAGAGTATTACATTAGTACAATTTGAGAAACTACTGGTTAAGACCATAGGCTAACACACTCAGGTCATTATATTTTGTTACATATATATATATTGTCAAATATTGATATTTTTCTATTTTAAACAGTAAAAACGTAAATCTTAAGTCTATATGTCAATTCTTTCAAACTCTGGTAGACACTCAATGGTTTCTCGTCTCTTAAAAATACTAGATGAAGTAGCAGATCAAACCTTATTTATACAGACATTTATTACTCTATATAATGGTATCTTTTTCAAAGTTTTACAAAACATATTCTCCATCCATATATTGACACTCAATCTGACCATGACATACATTTTCTTAATATATGTTTTATGATAAAGGTATTGACATCATCGATACACCTAGTATATTTCGGGATAAACGTGGCATTGATTCTGTGCCTAAATATTTTAGTCTGAAGTTCCGATTGTCTGTAATAGATATAACACACATGTAAGAAATACTATATTCACTTACAATAAAACCGTTACAGACCTAGATGTACATACAAATACTCCCACTTCAGTAAATGTAAAAAGTCATAATTTTGCTAATCAGATGCAGGTCATGTCATCACTGGTTATTTTGATATTATCAAAGACAATCGTTTATTCGTAATTTATTTTTAAAGGGCCAAAACATTCATATTGCAGAATCTATCGAAACGTGTTTCTGTTAAACAGCGGCGACGTAAAAATGCTAATTCCAATGCATTGTCGTCTTGGAAACGTAATAACTTTAATATTGTCGATTTCCGTATAAAATTATATAAAACAGATAATGATGAAAATTTTGACCAGTTTCTTTGATCTCACAAACATCATTCTCAGGTCTTGTTCTTTTTTCTTTAACTGATTCTAACTTAAATTAAATGCCTACGATAGAGTCTTTCGATGTTCTTCTTTACAACAAAACATGTCAAGTAGCTGATCAACCATATTTTTTCACAAAGAGTAGGGTAACAGTGTGCATTCCTGCATCGTCTGCTACACCTCTTGAACATACTTAAAAGGTTGCCTATCAGGTCGGGCACATATTAGGTCAGGTATTTTTCTCCTTTCACAAGATTCCAAGTCAAGATAAAAAAGGCTGACCAGAGGTATCTTTGATAAAGTGGAACCTTCCTTAAGCACCAGTCTCGTGCCAATAGCTCCTCAAGTACATGTGCAACCTAGATAAAGGCTGTCGAGGACGGTGTAATTTGTCAAAAGTGTTAAAATGCTCTGCACTGACCTATGCAAGTTAACTAGATTTGTCTACCATCTCGTGCTTGTGTGTACTGACACGTGTATCTGACATGTACCTTATTTCAGATTTCAGCTCACTGTGCTGAGTAATATATTTAACAGAATAGTTACTAAGTGTTGTCCATTAAAGCAATTTAAATATTTTCAGCGTTATTTTACTGTGTTACACAGTTAGCATTACATAATCAATAATTAAGTGAACAATTTATTATACAGATATTGTGACAGCGGGTGCATAATTAGGAACGTTGTTTTATTTGATCCTACTAGCCCGTCGCTATAATCTATTCTTGCATTTCTAATTCCCAAACCAAAAGGGGCAGTTATCGTATTTGGAGTCATAGGAATAACAATTTTATATAGAAACTACGTTAGCAGACCTTCACATTCTTCATATTACCTACCATCAATAAACAGGGTTTCATAAAGAAGTAAAAGTCCCCCCGTACATTCAATGAGGGCTGTTATATTTCGATCTTCTCAGATCGTTCAGCACGACTTTTATGGCGTGTTACTGGTACTGTTTAGTTTCTCAACAAGACCATTTCGGCCTTGGTGGTTCCAATACTCCCGCTTTCATAGCCTTGGGTATTGTATAATCACCCCTTGGATATGGTGCCTGCATTCTAATTTTGTCTTTTGACAATTCCTGTGATACCTCAGATCCCCTTCCTAAATTCCAGTTTGTTTAGTTCTGCCCATTGTTTTCTCGTTTGGGGCAAACCCATTATTTTATCTGGAGACCAAACGCCGCTCTTCATGGAATAACACGCCTCAACGCGTGTATCATTGACGGTTCCATGTTTTCGGATGTCTCTAAATTGCCTTTTGTACTTTTAGCATGTGTAAATGTTGAGTTCTGCTCAACCCGGCGCTAGAGGGCGTGGACGGTAGTATGCATTTCCACTACCGTCCATGAACAGGCTCAATCAAACCGAGCCTGCAACATTTTCGTTTGAGTCGTGTTGAGCGACCTGTGAAGTTTCCACTTTTCTCTACTTTAGAATTTGCACTTTTGAAATTATTGAAGATCCCTATATTTGCGAATGATGGACGGACAATCAGACGGATGAAAACATGTACAAATGGAGAAAATAAAATAAGAAGCATGTTCTCAATTTTTCCTCCTATCTATGTACAAATGTTCAAGATCAAATCTCTCCTAGTTTTGAAGAAATGAAGGATTATACTTTTTGTCATATTCGCGGACTATTTGTTGCCATATCAACAACATTTGCTGCCATATGAACAAATTTAAATGACTTTGGCATTTTCCACATTGCCATCTATCCATGTACCACGTATCATGAAAAAATCTGTTGTAGTTTCAAAGTTATTGCAGTATCCCACTTCGCAAGGCTGACGTGTTGACAGGCATACGGGGCAACCCATAATTATGTGAAACCCCAAAACAAAGCGGGTCTATTACCTCACAAGCCCAATAAGGCTATCAAATTTGTAGGTACTGGGTCAAGTTGTTCTCAAGTAATTGAGCAAAATCCGTTTCCGAGAATCATGCTCCTGTGATCTTGACCTTTGCCTTATTATAAGCCCCTCTGACTAAACACTGGTAGGGGAATAACAACAATGTTTAATATGCTGTCGTGGAGGGAATGCAAGTAATATAACTTAAATTACATATAATTAAACTGATAAAAAAGCCTTTAAAATATGAAAGAAAAACAAATTTTTCGCTATGATAATAATAAATTGAGTTTTAACTCCTTGGGGCCGAAATGCGACTAAAGGCGCTATAGTTTCTACCCCTGTAGCGTCGATATCCGACTATGCGCGCGTTATCAGGACTCCCCAGGACGGCGATTGACGAGTATAGTCGCGGCACCGAGATTATGCTGATTGCGTCACATACTTGTTAATTTTTGATAATCCTGATAAAAGCAAAATTATTTTGCATACCGGCTATTATTTCTTAGATGTTATAATTATAAATTATGCTAATAATTAGTTTCCTTGTTAAAATAAATGTTTGTAAATATTCGGTAAAGAAAATTAAAAAGACGAACTCCGCTGTGTTTCGTTCATACTGTATTTCAAAAGATTAAAATAATGTCGGCTGCCCGAGATTTTTCTTACATTGAAGAAAATATTCATTATCATGCTGATTTTGACGTATCAGTCCGTCGGATGATGATTCCGACGATGAAATTTCATAATCAGAGAAATGAATGGTCAGAAAATGTTAACTTTTAGAAAGCTGAAATATTCGTACACTTATATTGCATTAAATTCAAATGGATGAAAATAACACAGCAAAACATGCTTCATACATAAAAATGTGTGTAAATAAACGCTTGTTGTAAGTTTAATAATTCTTCAAAGATAGATGTAAATATTACAATTTAACTGTCTCAGTGCGTGTCACACAACGTTTGTGTACATGTTTAAAAATAAATTGTACATCAAAATAAACCATCGATATTCACTCAAAAATGGGTGTTAATTTTGAGTAAGGCTGATGTAAATACTCTGTGTTAATAATGTATTTCTATTTATTTGAATTTAATGTGTTTACATGTGAAAAAGTAATAAAATCGGAAATGTTCAAATATTTATTAAACGCAATAGGTGTGTAAAAATGATAAATCTTTCGAAGTGAAATTATAATTCTATTTGTATATAACTTACGGACGAAAGTGGATAAATATAAATATTTGTTCAAACTTGGAATATTTTTTAAGTATAGTTTAATTTACACCCATGTTAATAATATTTCCATGCATGATTTCAATTGACTGCCTGCGAGTGTGATTATGAGAAAATCAGATAATGTTCTTCGACGTCAGGTGGTAATTCTTATCTCGCCGCAGCATGTATATTATGATATCGGCCTCAGGGAGTTAAAGGCTATATTTTAGTACTTACTATGGAAACAGAAAGAAATTAACATCATTTAACGTTATTATTTGCTTTAGATTCACATTTAAGATTTATTTTATCATATGCATTTATATTTTGGTGCATTTTGGGGTTAGATGTAAATATAATGACCTATGATTAGAATCTTGTAAGGTAAATATTGAGTTTTGGCGGCCAATTTTCAAAATGGCCGCCGTATCGGCCATCTTGACAGATATCAAATGGGTCTCATGAAAACAATGTTTCTTATGCTTTAATAAAAAGCTGTGCCAAATTATGTGGTTTTCCCATTTTCTGAAGTATTTTGGTATTTCCTGTTACGAATTGATTGGACTATTAACAGATCTTAAGATGTAAACTCATGAAATTTGACATGGTTGTTAAGAATATGAACTATATTCGACGGTAGAAAACCAAGATGTGAGATATTTATGTCAGTTATATTTAGAAATATCGTAAAAATATACTACATATCATTTGAAATATTGCAAAACTACTACCTACTGCCCTGTTCTAATACAAAATGTGTCAAAAACTCTTTATAAGTTTTGAATAGTACCGAAATAATGTAGTATACTATATATATAGGTATAAATCCTATTAAAGACTTAAGAATAATTGGTATTATAATAGGTCATTTAAAACGAAATGAATATTAATATATAAAAAATTGATAAAAAATACTTCCAGGGGTATTCCAAAATGCCTTCTGAACAACACTGGAAATAGCTTTGCAATGTAGCTCAAAGGTTGTTTAAAATCTCGTTTCAGAATCATGACGAAATTTTCGAAAATGTATTACATTAGTACAGTTTGAGAAACTACTGTATGCTAACACACTCAGGTCATTAGATTTTGTTACATATATATATATATATATATATTGTAGCAAAAGTCTGTACCAAATATAATAATACTAGGACTTTTATACTTGGTGTAGGTCACTTCTGATATTACGCCAGTACTTTTTTTCTGAAAGCGGACTCGAGACACAATCAAGCTAAGATAAATGAGTATGAATTAAATTAATAATTATTTGATTGTCATCCGTTTTTTTAAATCAATGACATTTGATTACAGTTTGATCGTAACTAATTTTATAACATTTTATTGCAATGTATTAAGGTATCCTACTACAGTTTGAACATTTGAAAACATCCTTCCTGGTGTCTCCATTGTCTTTGTTTAATTATTTGAATAATATTTAGACTTTATTTATAACGATGATCCTTAATTTCTCTCTATTCGTATTCCACTAAATCTAAGAATATTTTACTACTTAGTGCAATGTAATTAGTGTCTGTATATTTTGATATATTAAATATATTCCATTTTAAGCTTTTTAATGTTTCCAAATGTCTAAAATCTGACCATGACATAAACTTTCTTTAAATGTGTTTCATTATAAAGTTATGGCTTTCATCGATGTGCCAATTATAATTCGGAATAGGCGTGACCCAGAGACACATAAGGATTGTGTATTTGTAATAATAAAAACATAACAAAAAATCTTATATTTATAATAAAGATCTTTCAGACCTAGCTGTATAAACAGATATCCTTACTTACTGTGATGTATAACCTTAAGATTTGCTTTTCAGATGCAGGTCATGTCATCACTGGTAAATGTGATACTATAAAAGACAAGCATATTCTTTACTCTTTAAAGGACCTAAATACACAATGCCTTCTATCATTGATTTTGATGCTTTCCGGGGATATGTGACGAAGTTCCTTAAGTAATTTCATTTTTTACTGAACAATATCTACGTAAGGTTTGGGAATGCTGTTTTTAGATAAGTAATTGGTTTTTCCTATGGAAACAAATTCTGCACCCTTTGTCGAAGGTTTGTTTTTATATTGTCATGAAAGAAAATTTGTATTGAGTCTTTCTCCATTTACATAGGCATAGATCATAACTGCCTTAAATATCACATCACTCATTAGGGGATCTGGTCGGTTCAAGAAAGGAACCACGATCTTATGGTGACACAAGTTTTGTGCAAGTTTGATTAAATTCAAATTATAAATGAAGATGCTATAGTGCAGAGAAGTTCAGAATTGCTAACTCTGGCACAATCAGTGGCCATAACTCTAGAACCCATAATATAATCTGGCCAGTTCAAGACAGGAACCAAGATCTTGTGGTGATACAAGTTGTGTGCAAGTTTGGTTGAAATAGAATCATAAATGAAGCTGCTATTTTGCAGACAAGGCAAAAAGAGCTATTTTTGGTCATTTCAGGGGCCATAACTCTGGAACCCAAAATGGGATCTGGCCAGTTTAAGAAAGGAACCAAGATCTTATGGTGATATAAGTTGTGTGCAAGATTGGTTAAAATAAAATAAAAAATGATACCACTATCGTGCAGACAAGCAATTGTTGACGCACGCATAATAGCAAAATTTGGCCTTTTAAGGTTCAATAACTCTAGAATCCATAATGGGATCTGGCGAGTTTTCGAAAGGAATCGAGATATCATGCCAATACAGGTTTTGTACAAGTTTGATCAAAAATACTTGCAAAATGTGGTCTCTATCGTGTTCACAAGAAATTATGGGCGGACGACGGACGGACGGTCGACGGACGAAGGGCGATCACAAAAGCTCACCCTGTCACTACAGTCAGCTAAAAAGACATAATTTTGCTAATCAGATGCAGGTCATGTCATCACTGGTAATTTTGATATCATCAAAGACAATCGTTTACTCGTAATTTATTTTTAAAGGGCCTAAAAAATCAGATTGCAGAATCTATCGAAACTTGTTTCTGTTAAACAGCGGCGACGTGAAAATGTTGATCCCAATGCATTGTCGTCTTGGAAACGTAATATCTTTAATATTGTCAATTTTCGTATTAAATTCTATAAAATAAATAAGAATCTACTTCCACGTAAACACAAGTTAACTTTGAAGTATCCGACAAAAAGTCCAAGAATATCATTCTAAGTATGTTTTATTTCAATAGAGAAGACGGCTAACAATATGATCATCGTATGATGTTGAATTATATTAATATTTTACGAAACGAAGTAAATAGTACTACAGTTTGTACATTGATCACTCCTGTTGAACAACATTTGATAACGGATTTCATCACTGAAATTTCTAATTTGAAAGTTCGTATAAATGACCAGAAAATTAAACTTCAAAGGATGTACTTGATTTCAAAATTAGATAAACAACCACGTAAAGCTCGTTTTATCCAAACATTTCCAATATTTAACATCATGCCTTACTGCTGTAAAAGCCCACGTGAAAAGATAATTGTGATACAGTATATGAACATTATGGTAAAATCTTATGTACGTTAAAAGATCCTGGCGTAATTATTGATGAATTTTAAACTAATAATTACAAGGGGCTTACAGTCAGTAGATGCGATGTTTCTTCTACTTTGTATTCAATTTAACCACATACCCTAATAAAAGAATGGACTAACTGCCTTATTTCAAAAGACTTTTGATAGGAAAAATGCTACTTTTGTCGTTTGCAATTTCGAGGAAAGAATTTTTCACTGGTGAAATTGAAAAAAAATGTGAACATGTGATGAAGTTTGTAAAGCCCTTTCCTTTTTATTGAACAATATTTACGTCAGGTTTGGAAATGCAGTTATCAGACAAGACATTTGTATTACCATGGGAACAAAGTGTGCACCCCTTTTTGCATATTTATTCTTCAGCCCATATACAGTTAGAAAATAAGCTTTCCTCTTTGATTTTTGTATGGCGGAACAGACGAAGGACTCTGTAGATCTTTGTCTTCACCACAACTGGTTATTATATTTGTCTCTGGCCTGTTTCATCGGGCCCTAACAAGTGGTTGTTTTTCTTGCTGCTCTGTCTTCTACAAAAAATAAAAGGTAAGGATGATTTGTACGGAAGTTCAGGTTACATCAGATACAGCCACAGAGCCATGAATCGCAAAGTACTCCCGAAACAAAATTCATCTGTAACATAAAGCAGAAGGAAAAAAGAACAAAAAAGAACAAAAACAAAAAAAAAAAAAAAAAAAAAAAAAAAAAACAACAAACAAACAAGTACATATTAACGCCTATTTTATAGATTATAATTTACCTTCAGGGTAACAAATACTACTGAAGAAAATACTGAGAGATTTTAAGGCCAAATCAAAATTGTTCGATATATTAATATATTATTTGAAACGTAGAATATTCTATTTCAAACACAATTTCGTCATTTTGTAACATTTTCACTATTAATTTTGTAACATTTTCACTATTATTCAACATTTACAGCGTTATCAGTTCATTAACGAACGAACAGGTGCCATGAAAACACTGAAATTATATTTTAATAAAGTTGGTCCTTGGTCCTGCCTCCCCACACCCCCCCCCCCCCTCCTAAAAAAAGAAAAAAAAAAAAGAAAAGGAAATGGTCAAAAATGCATAGGAAGGGTCCATACTATATTTTACTGGAAATTATGTAGTTTTTTCCATCCAAAAGTGTGTTTAACTGGCCACGATTTGAATGTTTTCACTGTGATGAGATTGAAAAGGGAAAACTGCTAGAAGAAGGCTCCGTTTCCATGTGTATTTTCTGTGTATTTCTAGTACCTGTTTGATGTAATTTGATTTTCTTGTGTTCCAATATTCTGCCTTTTAATCGGTCTGAATAAACAAGTTGATATGTAAACAAAATTCCGTAATTTGTATGTTGATATTTCAAAGCATTGAGAATGAATTTGACCTTGAAGTTGTCCAGTGACACTGTAGAACATACATAGACAGGTGACAGTATGTCAAGTATGATACATGTCTTTATGCCATCAGTGATAGCCATAATGCTCGTAAATGCATTTTAGTAAATTTTCCAAAATTACAGCGTTAATTAGTTCTTGATTTCGAAAGCATGCATATAAATTTATTTTATACATATACAGGAATTGCAAAAGTCGTTGTCATTTAACCGATGTTGAAAAGTTTGTATAATTTAATGAGTTTTATATTTTATAATGGATTCCTAAGATTTGAAAAAAAAGTCTTTTATTTCACTTATTATAAGGATAATGCAAATATTCTTGAATATGCGAATGAGTATATATATATTAGTTTTCTTTAAAAAGTTATGATACGTGTCAGTTATATGCATGCAATATTCAATTGCAAAGGAAAAGCCCAGACGTGCGATTCTCTTTTTTCTAAAATTGATTGGTACATGTATAAAACATAGATTCAAGGGTATAAATGAAGGCATAGGCCTGCCGTATGCAATATAAAAATTATGTTATATGAAATTACACTTTACATACATTGTATTTCCATGTTTGCTGAATCTTTTGATTGTTAATCTAAAATACAGGAACATTGCGCCAAACACAATATTTTTTATAGATATATTGCAATAAAAAATGTATGATTTTTGTGTACTTTTATTATGCTTCTGCTAAAGCATGACAGACCGTCTTCTTGCAATGAAGCTATGTAATTGAGAGTAAAATGTCAATTATCAAATACTGTACTTACTACAATTTAATTTCAGTGAGACATCACTACCATAATTTAATGAAATGTTATTTCCAATCTGTAGAAAGATATTACATTAAGAATCTTACCAGAGAGAAACAAGTGTAGTCATTCTGTGCCTCTAACCCGAGAACCCTGGCTTTCAGAATGGGGCTCTATTGACTGAACTAACTGCATGTACGATTGCATCCTCTGAAAAACATAGTTCAAGAAACGCGTTCTCGGATATTTTGATAAACATTTATCATTTATAATAATTCATTAAATGTAATCAGTGAACCTTATATGGGGTTATGTGATACTTAAAACATATAATTTGTCACATGAATGAAATTCTAAACTTTAGAATATTTAACTCAAATGGAATATTAATGTATGTAAAAGATGATAAGAAATCAGTGAGCAACCATTTGTTCAAATTGCACACATTTTTGTTTAAATCATTACAACTTATTCTTCTTTTTCAATGCTTGATTTGAAGCAATGTCACACCTCAAAAAAATTTAACAGTCAATTATATCGAAATGATGTAGTCACTAAAATATACCGAACAAACTATGGTATAGGTTTTGAACCTTCGAGTAATATCGACACTTTGATAATGAAAAAACAAAAGCATTTTGCATTGGAAAAATAGCTCGATCATTTTATAATTGAACTTCTTGGTCAATATATCAATTATTGACGGTGTCTATACTTGTAGTAGAACTTTACTCGAATACCAACACACTGACTGTATGTTGAAACAATGGCAGTGATTTAGATGTATTTTTTTGTTTTTGTTTTATGAAAGGACAATGGGAAAACCGTTTTATGTAGGTGACAGTTGTTGCCTTGTTTCTGTTTACATTATGTATGTTGTAATTGACAATTTCTCGTAAGGCCGCTGACCCCCTTGGCCTGTCCATAAACAAGTACGAACTAGTCCTGAAGTTAGTCCGTGTGATAACAAGAGCTGTCGGATGACAGCGCGCTCGGCTTTTCGAAGAATTGATAGAAGAATGGGGTCAAAATATTACCACAGATTTTCAGACAGAAGAAAAAATAGATTAGACAAACCATGTTCCTGTATTTGTGGATTTCGATAAGTCTTGCACTTAGATGGCAATGTGTGACCATAATGGTAGTGTTCAAAGTTTCAAAGTCAAACAGTTTAATCAAAATATGGTATGACAAATTTAAATGATTTCCAAGTCCAAAAAGGGACATAATTCAGCCAAATTAGTTGTCAGAATTATGTACTCTTGCCTACAGATGGAAATCATGATGATTAACAAGTGTTCAAAGTTTAAAAGCCATATGTAAAATAGTTTTGACAAAACGTGGACTTGTACGAAAATAGAACCAATTTCCAAGTCCAAAAAGGGCCATATTCAGTCAAAATAGGTGACAGAGTTATGTACTCTTGCCTACAGATAAAAACTATAATACTGATCAAGTGATAAAAGTTTCAAAACCATATGTCAAACACTTTACACAAAATGTGGACTGGTACGAAAAACTTAACCAAGATTTCTAAGTCAAAAGGTGTCATAATTCAGCCGAAATCCTTGATGGAGTTATGTATTCTAGCCTATAACTGGACATGGTGATGGATAACAAGTGTTGAAAGTTTCAAAGCTTTATCTCAAAAGACTTTGTCAAAATATGAACTGGTACGAAAAACTTAACCAAGATTTCTAAGTCGAAAGGGGCCATAATTCAGCCAAAATCCTTGATAATGTTATGTACTCTTGCCTATAATTGGACATGGTGATGGAAAACAAGTGTTGAAGGCCGGTGCTAGGGGGCGTGAGAGGTGTTGCACATTTCATTACCTCTCATAAACAGATTCAATCAAATCGAGTCTGCTATATTATTCCTGGTTGCATTCTTTTCTTCTAAAGGATCTTTTTACAGATTTTATTGAAAGTTTCAAAGCTTTGTCAAAATGTGGACTGGTACGAAAGTTTCAAAGCTTTTTCTCAAAAGACTTTGTCAAAATATGAACTGGTACGAAAAACTTAATCAAGATTTCTAAGTCAAAAGGGGCCATAATTCAGTCAAAATCCTTGATGGATTTATGTATTTTTGCCTATAACTGGACATGGTGATGGATAAGAAGTGTTGAAAGTTTCAAAGCTTTATCTCAAAAGACTTTGTCAAAATATGAACTGGTACGAACAACTTAATCAAGATTTCTAAGTCAAAAGAGTTCATAATTCAGTCAAAATCCTTGATGGATTTATGTATCTTTGCCTATAACTGGACATCGTGATGGATAACAAGTGTTGAAAGTTTCAAAGCTTTATCTCAAAAGACTTTGTCAAAATATGAATTGGTACGAAAAACTTAACCAAGATTTCTTAGTCGAAAGGGGCCATAATTCAGCAAAAATCCTTGGTGGAGTTATGTACTCTTGCCTATAATTGGACGTGGTGATGGCAAACAAGTGTTGAAAGTTTCAAAGCTTTGTCAAAATGTGGACTGGTACGAAAAAATTAACCAAGTGTGACGCCGACGCCGTGGTGAGTAGGATAGCTCTTCTTATTCTTCGAATAGTCGAGTTAAAACTTATGCAACTGATGTACATTCCAAATAATTGCAAAATCTTCTAACTGGAAGTGAAAGTAAAACTCGTGCTAAAGTAATGTTCTATCTGAACTTAAATAGATGGCTGTTTTTATTACCAAACTTACATACATATTCATGATAGACGAATAATAATAACCAACATTGCGAATGCCAATTTTCGAAATATCCGCCTGCAATTTTGACTCGCTGCAGAAATCCATGATAAATCGTTGTTGTAAACGGCAAATATTTGCGGGCTCCAACAATTCACACAAACGTTCTTGGTCATTTATTCCAGTAAATGCTTACAACCAACACTAACATATAGATAGAGCAACTTCCTGTGTTGTTTGTAAAAATATCTGAAGAACACAGAGCAACTCGATGATGTCCCTAATTGTTTTGCGATTAATGAAGAAGCGCGCAAAGCTTATTTCTCTCAACAACACAATTTTTTTTTCTAAGCTGTCTTTTGAATACAAATTTAAAAAAAAATTCTTTACTGAATCATATTGCTAAAGTTTATTTCTTATTTACGTTTATGAATTTATTTATGATGCTTCGAGGTTATTTTGATTTTTTACCTTCAATACCCAATCAGCATTAACAGTTTTATCAAAAAATGAAAAAAAAAAAAAAAAAAAAGAAAAAAAAAAAAAAAACAACACCAACAACAACAAAAACAAGCAAACAAACGCTGCTTTAAACAGCAATTTAGCATACTTTCTTTTGGACGCATGAAATATTTTTGACTTGATTTCATAGTAAAAATTTAAGACCAACGTTACAGGCACATCTGCTACTTTTTCCACTTTGTACAGAAATTGTTATCCGTTTTCTGATTAAATGCTTTGTAAAACAGCAAAGCGTTGCTTTTAGGCATAAGAACCTAAACATTTGGTTGCCCCACACAGGGACCTAATTCTAAATCTCTGTAACTTACATTTTCCTCAAGAGTATTGCCAGTGCTTGGAAATTAAGCATTTTGCGCAAAATATGGAATAAAATTATGGTTGCCGTTGTAACTAAAATGAAACATTTTACCAATGTCTTTGTCTCGCGTCTAGGGTAAATCCCAATCCCGCCAAAGGCTTACTTACTCACATAAAATAATTTTAATCTCTTCTTGTCTCAAGTAATTTGCCCATAGGTGTTTTGGTCTATCGCATTATATAGTTGTTCCCCAACAGTTTTGTTTGAATTATTTCTCAGGGATAAACATTGTCCCCGTCAAGGATGACTTATATTGCATTGCCATTTAATACCAATATCTGTTATATTGGTGACTTCATATTAGACACGTAACGTATAAATGCTTATTATGAACAGGGTGTGGACGTATTTTGCATTTGCGGCTTTTTAAGCGAGGGAAATGCTGTTTGCAGTTCAAAATGGCGTTATTTGTTTACTTTTTGACTAAACAGAGGACACATTTTGCAGTGGTAAGTGTGTTAATTATATACAAATTTTCAAACGATAACACCCAGTCGGTGGTCATATTATTTGTTTTTACTCGTTTTTTTTGTCTTATAAGTTTATCGTTGTTTGTTAAAATGTTATAGAAGGTACAGTACCAGTTTATAGTCACTGTGACAAAAACAGCCGTGCATAAAAATGTAATTTATGTACAAAACGAACTCTTTACGGGATGTTAATTGATTTGTACATATACATAAATTTATACTCTCATTTAAGAGTTTTATCTGCTATTTCTAAAACCTCCAATTTCAAAAATATTATGATACAAGCAACATTTTGTTGTTTTATGTTATATACACGACAATTTTGTGGTTAGATTGTTCTACCGAGATGTCCTCTTGAAGCTTTCATTCAAATATAAAGATTGGTAACTAGAAATATAGTGATATATATACCAGAAATATATATTAGTTTTCCTACAATATATGTACAATTAACAACATAAAAATGTCAGTTAATAAAAGTGTTCAGATGGAACAGCTTTTTAATTTCATTCTATTTAGATCACAAATATTATTCATGGTTTGTGCATTAATAACATATCTTCATACTGTTATATTGAAACATATACTTTCTTCGTGTTTAACTCGCGTTTTATTTTGTGCGGAACCTACACAAGTCTTGTAGTCATACCTGGGGACAATTATTTGCCTGTAATTGGCACTGATGCGTTTAATCATTTTAGATCGTACTATGCAGCCAACACGCAACATTGCATTCTGCTTTTTCCTTCTTCTCAAATTTTCTTGTTATTATATCATTTTCATTATTAGATTAGTTAGTTTACTCAGCACCCGTCCATTATGAACACGTCTACATACAGAGGCAGGCACTTCGGGTGCCAAATTCATCCTCTTTCAGTACAGACAGAGTGATCTGACCACTGGCACCAGAACAGAAAGAAAATGCCTCTGTACATGTTATACCTTACCCATAGGTATTCTATAGGAACCATGGTCATGAAGGGGAAAATATACTAACCCGTTTCAATCGCGCATTTCATACCTAAAGCACGCAGTTCGGTAAATGTGTACTATGGATATCAAACAAGTGGTTATTTTTCTTCCATGGTGTACCGGTCACATTTACTAAATACTTCTTATCTTAGAAAAACAACGCGTAGTTTATAGTTATTTCAACTTTACACAAAAAACTTGCTTGAACTTCCCTGGTGAAGTTCCGTTCTAGATTACAAAACCATTCTGATTGGCTGTTGTGAAAATGTATGTCAATCGTTATTTTACTACACGTGTTTGCTAAAATGTGAAAATGCAGCATAAATGTGCAAAATGAATAAAATAAACAGAACAGATGTAGACCAATGTACGATTTCAAATTAAAGATCATATACAAGATGAATTTCATTCATCATTTCGAGATTTAGTGTAAAATTGTGATTTTTTTTTAAATTCTGTTTTTGTTTGTTTACATTTTGCCTAACATGTGCACACTGCCGTGACCTCTAGACCGGATGTTGATTAGGGAAAGTCAAGCAAGTTTTTTCTGTAACGTTAACAAAAGCATAAAATATGTTGAAAATCCAAGCAATATGGAATAGTGAGACAATGTGACTGGTGCACGATGGAAGATAAATTATCGCTTATTCAATATACTAGGTACCAATTCACCGAACTGCGTGTTTTAGGTATGAAATACGCGATTGAAACGGGCAAGTATATTTTCCCCTTCATGACCATGGTTCTTATAGAATACCTAGGGGTAGGGAATAACATATACAGAGGCATTTTACTTCTGGTCTGGCGCCAGTGGATCTGACTAGAGCGACAAAGCGGAGAACGTTCCAATAATAGAAAGAGAGAAATCGTTGAGAAATAGACATTTCTGGCTTACTGAAGTTAGTTTTTTTTAATAATTAATGTGCTTAGTGTATAACATCAATACACCCGTAGCACTATTTTTTTGGAAGAACCCATGCACACCTCATATCTAAGTGGTCTACTCTAAAGCGTATCTCATAAATATTAAATGCTTGACTGGTTATCGAACCCTAGATATTCGGATTTAAAGTCAAGCGTGTCACAAATATAATTTATTTCACCAGCATATTCATTACCAGACCGGATAGTAACATAATTAACGGACTTTTGCTGTACATTATCAAAATGATGTAAGTTTCAAAATTACATATCAATTTCATTAACTGTTTCCTATTTAATTCTCAATCCCATAAATGTGTTTTTATTAAATATACTTCCTTCCTTTTTTAGAAGTATTTTGTTGGAGTAACTAAAGAAATCAAATATGAGTCCATTGCAGGATGTACAAATTTGACATTTCTTTAGAGATGGTGCATTGTACCTTAGTCCTCAAAGTAATCTGCAATTTTATTTAGGTTCTTTCTATCATTTTTACTAAATGGACTTGTGCATATCATGCATATCAACTTTGACTTTTAATTGTGACCTTAACCTTGAAACCAGCCATCCATATTTGCATTCCATTATACGTCCCGTTTTTTTTTTTTCAAAACAGGCTTATAAAAAATAAACAAATTATTTAAAGGTATATATAACTTTTACATAGTCTGTATATTTAGAGACAGACTTATGCCCTATAAAAAAGAAATTAATATAGGGAGATATCCTTAAAAAAAGTGTGTTAAAAGTTATGTCCTTGTACGCTGCACTTCATCTCAATGTCCTCGTCATTGTACATTATCTGCGTAAATTCCCTACATCAGATGTAGTGTAAAGCCCTGGAAGTAAAACTTACTCAAGGGACATAACTCAAAAATTAGGGAAAAGTAATGGTTCGTGAGCGTCGCACATTTTCACTTGAACCAGTATTATGTGAAACTTATCATAAGTGCCAGCTTTGTTTTAAATTTCATTCATGAGGTCGAATCGACACGAATATGGACATATATCAAATAAAGGGAGATGATTAAACAAATAAAGAGGATAGAGTTATGTCATGTTGTTGAGCTGTCCGTACGATAGCAAGCTTCACTTTTCTTAGTGCTTGACTCTGAATTAGATGTTTGCCAGTAAAAACGTTCTAAAACATCAACCAAAAATAATAATATGAAAGTAAAAGGGCCATAACTGTAACAAAATTTCATATTAAAATAATTTCAATTGTTTCTCCTGGTGTAATAGTAAATTACTACTTTCATAGTATGAGAGATATTTGACTTTATTAAAAATTTTAACAAAAAAAAATCGAAGTTATAATGGGCATAATTGTGACAGATTTAAAATAAGAGTTATGGGGATAGTTTCTCATTTTACAGACTTTGATAGGATATAACTATTTTAAGTTTCAAGTGAAAAGCTATCACACTGACAGAGATATTTCACTTCAAATAAAAGATATAAACAAACAATTCGAAGTAAAAAAGGGGCATAACTAAATTAAGTCTTCCTCATCGAAATTAAACTTCTTTTATGGAAATAAGGAATACGTAATTGTCTTTTTAACTTTTTCATATGATAACTAGAAACATGACATATTACGGCTGCAGATTGGTTCATCAAAATTTTTATATGTCTGCTTTCCCAGGCGACAGTAGTTAACTGATCTTCAATATGAGGAATTAAAAATGTACGAAAAGTCTAGGGAAATGCATAATATTTTTGTTGTTTTCACTAGTATCGATGAGAATCACATTACATTTAGTATTATCAAAGAACTATAAAATATTATTTTTATAGCTTTTAGGTATTATATTCATATCACTTTTAAATACAGTCGAAACTCGGTATCTCAAACTTGCTTACCTCGAAATTCCGTTTAAGTCGAAGAAATTTCCAAGTCCCGTCAAATTTCCTTCTTTATATATGTAATTCAACTCCGGATACGTCAAAATTTGACTTACTGAGACTCCGGATGTGTCGAAATGGATTTTCAGTCCCGTCAGTAAAATTCAAGTGTATTGTAAACTCGATATGTCGAAGTGAGAAAAGTATGCGATAAAATTTCACACATGTCATTGTGAATGTGTTTGGTTTTTAACACATGTACATGTTTATTGCCTGATCAGAAAGCCGTGATGCCGACATATTAAAGGTGCGGCGAATATCAATGTGAGATGAGGTCATACCTGTTTGCACGTGCCATAATGATAATTGTTTGATATAAACATTAGATTTCTTGAATCAGTTGTCATTTGTTTTTGAAAGTTATGAAAATTGTTTTAAATTTAAACTAATGAATTAATTAGTTTGAACAATTCGGATCTTTAATAAGGATTAATTAGAGGTAATTGCGATGAAACTGTATAAAAAATAACTTCTTTTGAGAAAGCATCATTTGTTCAAAATGTCAGATTAAAATGCTATCAATCCTCCGGGAGAGCAATGTGTACAAAAAGGAAACTTGACTCAAAAACATTTCAAGTTAGTATCATTTTTATTCTTCGAAAACCTGAGAACTTTGATAAACACACACTGTAAGGAATCGTGTACGCGTAAAGTACTGACAGCGTATACACGGCTACAACTTTGTTTCATCATTTCGTCTTTACAAGTCGCTCTTCATAACTCGAATTTCGGTTATCTCGAAATAAAAAGCATGGTCCCTTGAAATTCGAGATACCGAGTTTCGACTGTATTTCTAATTGCCAATCTTTATATTGGATTGGAAAACTTACAGAAGACCTCTCGGTAGAACACTCAACAACAACAAAATTGTCGTGTGTACAACATCAAACAACAAAATGTTGCTTGTACCAAAATATTTTTGCAATGGAAGGTTTTAGAAGTAGCAGATAAAAATCTTTAGAGTATAAATTATATATATGTACAAATCAACATCCCGTAAAGAGTTCGTTTTGTACAGGAATTACAGTTCCATGCACATCAACGATTTTTTCGTCACTATAAACTGGCACTGTACCTTCAATAACTTTATAACAAACAACAATAGACATGTAAGTCCAAAAGTCGAGTGAAGATAAATTATATGGCCATCGACTGGGTGTTATCGTTTGAAAATTTGTATATAATAAACACACTTACCACTGCTAATGTGTCCTCTGTTAGGTAAACAAATAACGCCATTTTGAACTGCAAACAGCATTTTCCTCGCCTAAAAAGCAGCAAAATTCAAAATGCGTC